>NW_023460599.1:3864-11545 GCF_013731165.1 Rhagoletis pomonella | reverse complement strand
AATACAGTGGGATAGGTAATTCAATGTGTAGATAAAAATATTCAACAGTTACATTATTGGGTCATAGTTATCAAATCATGTGTTGAGAGGAATATATTTGGCTGACTTTTTTCTGAGTGTATGGGAGCACAAGGACTGCTAGGCGCTTGGTAAGGCATTTCGCCCCTAAGTTGTTTACAAAAATCGCACTCGATTCCTCATCTCAACAATGGAAGCTTCATGCCACTCTGCAAGAAGTATTCGAACCTGTTTCGATCGTTTTACGCAACGCGGCTCCTACAACCTACACTCAGAAGACATTCCCATTTATATCACGTCTCCATAAATATAAATTATATTTTGCATGTTTCTCTGTGTATGATCGATGTAATTGGTATAAACGATAGCTGCCGAAAAACCAAACTACGTATCATCACCAACGGCATCACTATTTCCCACCTCGCCGAAGACGGCGCGTACGGATAGTCGCGCGCAGAACTACATACATATATGCACATGCAGCATTAGTGACGTATAGAGTTTGTAGCCGTCACTTTAAAAACGTGACGTTCCGTTCCTATTCACAAATGTTGCGCGGCCATAAATATTTCCATTTTTTACCGTCCATGATCCCATAAAACCCTAATATAAAAAAAAATATAAGACGGTCCTATACCTACAAAATGCGTCACATATATCTCTACATATGTACATATGTGGTATTTGATGGGACAACCAGACTGTTGTTCATATTCTTCATATTCATATGTATTTGACCCTGCCCATACTCTAAACTCGCCACATTGTGAAACTTAAACGCCACCCAGTTAACCTCCATAAGGATTCACCTTCACAAATGAATTCCCTCTCTCTCTCTATCACTCACTTTCTCTTTTTATCTAACGAATACTAAAATTCCTCCTTTAGTCTTCATTTCTATACTTCCAGATAGAAAGGCAAGATGTCCACACTAGAGATGGGCGCGGGATAGCGGAGCCCGCGGGACCCTCGGTACTGATTTAAAATTGGCCGGGATGGGCGGTATCGGGAAGATCTGTATAAATATGGCGGGCGGGATGGGACCCAAATCCTTTCCCGACACTCCCGATAAAACCGCAACCCCGCAAATTCATAAAATCATAATTAAAAATGATGTTTGAAATATGCACTCCTAATGTTTCATTAAGACGAAAACGAACAGCAAAGCAAAACAAAATCGGAAGATGCCAGATCTTTCATTATTATTAGAAATTAATTCGAAAGACATGCGGACCCGCGGTACAATTCTGAAAAACGTCGGGATGGGCGGGTTCGGGACTTAAAAATCGAATTTCGGGATGGGCGGGATCGGGATTAAATATTTAGTCCCGTGCCCATCTCTAGTCCACACTCGAAGAAGCAGTGGGCCCCTAAAACCGACCAGAAGCGCTGCAGCTGGTGCAGGCGGGACGCCATGTTGAAAACATGAGCTTATGTACTCGGGCTAGCATTTCCCTTCGGAAAATTTCGATTGAAGTGGCAATACTGTCAAGCAGCAACAGACAGCTCAAACGTTAACTTTATAAGCAAGGCTAAATCACTCGTCTATCAGCCGCCAAAGCAAGCGCGTTGAACAAACATACAATGATAATTATGATAACCCTTTTGATACTTTAAATCCCATTGTGAACTTTACATAGCACTTTTAAATAAACTCAGTAAATTTAATAAACCTATTGTTACCTATTGAACTTTTACAAATGAAATCGTTGTGTCTCATTTAATACCCAAAACGTAAACACCCTGGGTAAAGAAGTTTATCTACCTATGGAAACAGCAAGCCTATTCGAGCTAGTAAATCACTGGTTTGACGTACATAATTCAAAAAAGTGCACATTTAATGTGCCAGGGAAGAAGCCTTTTGGAAAGGATTTTCCAAATCAATTGCAAGTTTTGCAACGCATGTGCGAGGTCATGTCTAAACCGGTAGTGTTTAATATAAAAGCAAGTAAATCCTCACTATGTTGCAATGTGAAAGCAGTCCCTTTCCAAAGGGGAATAATAATGAGTAATGACGCTCTGAAACGACTTTACGAGTATGTAAGTGCCAGGTACGGTGTCAGTTACCTTTTGACAAATCGCCTCACACAAGATGTACTTGAGCATTTCTTCGGTGCCATTCGCAGTAAGGACGGATATAATGACCACCCCACACCGTTGAATTTTACGTACAGACTACGAAAATACATGCTGGGTTAGTTTCCTTTGAAAATACATATGCACATATCGCTCATTTACTTCAATAGTGTCATAACTCAAAAAAGCAACACTTGAGAAAAACGGCTTAAAGTTTTGAATTTACATATACTCCCATAGTAAAAATTAATAAAAATTTTGTTGTAGACAGATACTGGTAATCGATACATCTATAAAATTTGTACACAACATAGAAGAAGAGGTAGCGGTAATGTCTGTTTACTCAACTCAATATTTGTATTTTTTGGATTATGACACTATTGAAGTAAATGAGCGATATGTTCATATGTGTGTGATACACCTTGGAAATTTGGATAATGTTTTTGCATAAATCAATTCGTAGGATTTATATACAATTAAAATACATACACATATGAATTTGTGGACATTTTCTCTTCAAAGCAATAATTCATCTAATTCTCATATAATTAAATTCCAACATACAGAAAGCGCAGAATTTGTTTTGCCAAAAGTCCAAAGATATGTACTTGCTTATACGTGAATGTACATTGGCATTTACATTTATCCTGGAATGTATATTTAAGGGAATTTTAAATAAACTTGTTTTATGCTAGCACGAAACACGGGGAAATTAAGTAACATGGGGAAATGTCGAAGAGGATGAAACAGAATGGCTACACGTGCACACATCTCGTATATTTGCTAGTGTTAATGAATCGCCAAGGAATTTTTATGACGAAGCTATGGACGAAATTTTACCGAAAGAAGAAGAAGAATAGATCCAGTTTCCAACTGAGGCTGAAGGTTTAGATATAGATGAAATGCAGGAAGATGGGCTTGAATACATAGCTGGATTTATCATACGGAAATTAAGCATTACTGAATATGAAGAGGAAATCTCCCACTCATATACATGGATAGACCAAATTTCAAATGGTGGTCTGATAAAACCTAAACCAGAATTCCTTGTGGACATAAAGAAACTGGAAGTAATTTTTAATAAATTTAATGGAAAGAAAATTTCGCATTGCAAAAATTTAATAGCTGAATTATTGAAGTTAAGTTCCGATGTAAATTTAGAAGAAAGAATCAAAATTTTTTTTTTAAATGTCGAATATACTTTAGAATTAAGTATTTGAATAAAAAAATAAATGCTCAAAAACATTGGGCTAATAAAACCAAAAAAATTGCCAAAACGGTTTTATAAATAATTGTGTTTCATTTAGTGTGTAATTTTGAGTAAGTATGCATTTCCACATTTACATTAAACGAAAATACAAAAACTAAAATGAAGCCGATTTTAATGTGATTTTAAATATTTTCATATTTACAAAAACTTTCATTTCATAGCTATTGAATTTTATCAAATATGGTACATGCATAACAAAGGGTTAATTTCTTTGTTTACGTTTTTTGACATTACAGTCAGGTATGAGAGAGCTCGACTGATTTGTCACTTCTACCTTGTTGAATATGCCTTGGTACATGATAAAAACATTACAAGGTAAATTCATTCTCTCAATTCGTCGGCCATAATTTTGTTCTGACGTTTGCCAACATTTTAAAATCATATAAAATTGAAAATAAAAAAATTAAATTGTTCACAATTGTTGTTGTTTGAGATTGAAAATGAGAATGTGTGTGTGAGTTTGAGTTTTGATTTTAAAATTATATTGTTGGCAAACGTCAGACTGCTTCTCAATGGTTTTACCTTGTTATGTTTTTATCATGCCTTGGTAGAAGCCAAAATGACGTTGCTCTCATTAGAACCAAACCTTTAAGCTTCAACTTGTTTTTCTTTTATTTCCAATATTTCGTTACGCTTTCAATGTCATATCGTTTTTTTTTTAAATGTTCGTTAATAACAAATTTTAATTAACATTTGAATTTTTGTAGTGCTGTGCGGTTTATACTTAATGAACGTATTTAAAATGCAACACCTTAAGCGTTGTTTTTTATGTGGTGTTAAATATAAAGCAGATACCCCTACTTTTTTTAACGTGCCTCAATGTCCTTCGCGTAAGGAGCAATGCGAAAGCAGCTGTGTTACAGAACTGCAGCGAAATGCGTTAAACATTAAAAAAAAATTTCACAAATACACCGGGAGGTACAGGATAGGCACGTTTGATGCCAAGTGCTGTTCCTATGACCCTTATGCCGAAAAGTTTCTCCAACAACACTGCAACTCATAAATCAAAAACAGATAACAACATACAAGCTAACAAATTTTAACTAAAGAAAATAAATAAATAAAAATAAACTTCAAATTTACTTAAAAACGTCAACCAGTGAAATGTAATTTTTTATTTTTCCTTACACACCATGATTCAATAGCTACAGGTTGTAGCAATCGTACAAAAACAACATTTACCGTTGGTAAGAACTCCTTGTATCATCAACATCTTCTTTATCTATTCATATTCGTATGTATATGTATACCCTGCATACCAGGATTTCATAGAATCCTGAAAGGTTTCACAATTTTTTTTTAAGAATTTTCTTTAAGAAATCGTACAGAAATTTATTTACTAGTTCTTGTCAACCGCTTCATATGTTTTTCTTTAAAGATTCCTAAAAAAATCGTAACAAATTTCCGATACTCTTAAAGATTTCGGTAGCATTTGGCCATATATATACGTATATGTGTATGTATACGCGGATATGTAAACAAAGCAAAACAGACGATAATTTGACATAAGCGTGCACATACGAAGAAGCATAGCTTCTATCGCTATCACCTGTAATCGATGGGCCTTGCTCACACACGCTCATTTTTATTTTTACTGTCCCAAAAACTTTGGAACGTAGTTATATTTAAAGTAAAGTCGACTCTAAAGTTAAAAGCAGCTTTTTGACATAACTTTCAATGGGATATCTGTCAAAAAACCTGCTTTTAACTTTAGAGTCGACTTTATTTTGACTATAACTATTTGACTTTTGTAGGTTTGACGTCAAATTGTTGTACCTGTTTTTATTGTACCATGGCTTTGCATGGCAAAAAATTCGTAACACTGTCATTAAAAAATTCCAAACATCAGCAGTAAGTCCTCGCTAGTTCAAACTTGCACCTCATTGAACTAGAATTTAATAGACTTCAAAATTTATTCTTTTAATTTTTCTAAAGATGCTGACTAAAAAGTTAAAAACTTTGGTGAAATTTTGCAAAAGTTGCATAATTTTTGCACAACATTTGAAACTTGGTTTTATATGGTGTTTGTTAAGTCATCAGCTATATTTTCATTAAAAATAAGTTTATATTTGGGACACTGTATTTTTTCCAAAGAACGTAGCGGGGATTTTTTCATAACATTTTTGTTATGTATGTTGTCTTAAATTTTAGTGTGGAAAAAACGAATGAGAATAAAAGAGCACGAATTTTAATACGAAGCAAAACTGTCTGGGAAGACAATATCTATGATTGGTAATTCTCTAGTATAGCGTAACAACTGCTAAACAAGGTCCGGAAATGTCGGGAGGGGTACCAATTGACGCGTTTCGGTCCCCGTATTAACAATCCGGGGCGGAAGGTTAATATCGTTAACCATTTAGAAGTTATAAACAAACAACTTTTGTTAAATTTCGTTGTTTTGTATGGGCAATTACCCCGACAAAAATTCACTAAATCATCTGTTCTCACTTTTTTACCACTAGCAAAACGTCTCCCGTTATTGTTTCAAACTATATCATTTATTCACTAGTATTTTATATACTTCGCTAATAAAACAGAGTAACAAACTTTGCGCTTACCAAAATTTGTATAACCTAAAATCGCTAGTATTGCCACTTTGACGTTTCATTAACGCTGTTACCCTCAGTTTATACTACGCACTTCTTCCTTGTGCCTTGCGTTTCTAATTTCTGATAAGAATTGGTTTTTATAAAAAATATATGAAAAAATTACATTTAAACTGCAACCCCCGACCACCTAGGCTCCATATGGGTCCATAGGGACACCTTAGAAAAATGGCCAAAAATCACAATTTTTATTTGCGTCCACAGTATTTTTGCGTAGAATTCCTTTCTACCCTTACCTTAACCCTTACCAAATAGAATTCTCCTTTTGGTGCGTACCAACTGGGGCTACCGCCCCAGTGATGAAGCCTTGGGAAAGGATGAGGTAACTAGCATTCCCTTTCTGTGTGGTAAACCTGGGGCTACCACCCCAGTGATGTCTTTTATGGTTACTGGGTGTTTTATAAAAATGTCTGGTATATGTAAATGTCTTATACAAATTCACAAAATATGTATATCACAGACGCACACTCCTTGTAAGGAAAACTGAATTATTACGAAATACTAATACAGTGCCGGCCGCTGTGGTGTAGTGGTAAGCAGTGCGCGGTTCCACTCCGCAACGCCTGGGTTCAAAGCCTGGTCAAAGCAACATCGCAAAAAATATAGAGAAAAGGTTTTTTTCTTAACAGCGGTCGTCCCTCGGCAGGCAATGGCAAATCTCCGAGTGTATTTCCGCCATGAAAAACAGCTTCTCATAAAAATACAATCGCCGTTCGGAGTCGGCGTAAAACTGTAGGTCCCTCCGCTCTGTGTGACAACATTAAGGCGCACGCCACAAATCGAAGGAGAAGCTCGGCCAAACACTAACATATGTGTAAGCGCCAATCTATTATTATTATTATTAATACAGTGGCAGCACTGTAGCTACTTTGGAATCTCGCGTCTCAGTTCGGAAAGATTGTCAACTTATTTTAGTAACAAAACAAACTGTCTTAGGTTGATAAAACTATGTGTTTGTTTAATAATTAAGTTAAATTATATATTTTAATAGTGCTTAAAAAGTGAGAACAGGTGAGTTAGTGAATTTTTGTCGGGGTATTGCCCATACAAAACAACGAAATTTAACAAAAGTTGTTTGTTTATAACTTTTAAATGGTTAATAATATTAACCTTCCCTCCCCGGATTGTTAATACGGGGACCTAAACGCGTCGATTGGTACCCCTCCCGATATTTCCGGACCTTTTTTAGCAGTTGTTACTCTATACTAGAGAATTACCCTATGATTAATTGTATCCTGGTGCTAATATCCTTTGTATTTGTATTTGTATTTATTTTGATGTTTTTCCAGTACAACAATTTAACAAAATTATTTTACAGTGCCAGTCAAGATAAAATAAAATAAGTAAATCTTAGAGATTGATAGTTTAATCTTAAATTGCATATATAACTAAGTCTATGAACTAAGAATAGAATTTTTGTAATATTGAAGTAAGCAAAATTTGGGGAAATTAATAATTAATTTTGAAGAATAACAATAAAAGGGAAAAGAAAAGAAAACAGGATGAAGAAGAGGACATATTATCCAATACATTTTTCCTTTAACTTATAAATTAATTTAGTAAGAGATTAATGCAGTACATTACTTAATAGACTTAGTCTAGTGGGAAGTGAGTTCCAAGGACGTATAGAGGTGATGAAAAATTGACGTTCAGATGTTAGAGTTTGTACTAGGTTGCCGATAGGAACTTTTGTTTGACGCGGCATCTATGT
>NW_023460599.1:0-3854 GCF_013731165.1 Rhagoletis pomonella | reverse complement strand
AGTATGTATGTTTACTTATAAGTTGTAATAGAAATGGAAAGGGTAGTGGATCCCATTTTTTGCACTGTTCGTGGCTGTCATTTTAACAGTCTTCTATCTATCTATTAACAGAAGACTGATTGGAAGGCTTGTCAAAAGTTATCTGCTGCCGACATCAAAATCTTTCTTTTCTCACTTGGATTTCGAGCTATAAAGACACACCTTCCGAAATAAGTATATAGAATTATTTAAAGGAAACCTCTTAAAGTAATGTAAGTATAAAGAGAGCTAGATGTGCTAGGTTATCGAGTTACTATTTTATTATGTTTTTATTAAAGTGCCTTGGTTCCATCAAATCAAAGTAATCCAATACGTAGAGCTCGGGATTTTGTGTATGTATGTATATGATGTGGCAAGACAACGGAAGACACTACTGAACATCTTAGGTGCTGAACGCACGTGGTCTCGAAGCCTAGGCAAATTGGGCGGTATACTCCACAGTAACTCGAAACCGAAAGAGCTGTAATAAAATCGCAAAAAGAAAAGGGGGACTCAACCTCTGAAAAAAAATATCCGAAAAAGAGTTTAAATTTTAGTAAATACCGAAGTCAAAAACTAAGAGAAGTAAATTTTATAAGGTGACATACATATGTATGCATGTACATACATATACATATCGTCGCCTGAACAAATGATTGTTGTATGTGAAAATTGGGCCAAATTGGGTTAATAATGCAGTTATACTAAACCAGAGTTGGGCAAAATTTATTCGAATGACGAATAACAAATGAATAAATTGTTTTTCTTTTTATTCGTAAATAATAAATAATTTCGTTTATTCAAAAAAAAATTATTCGAATGACGGATAAATTATTTTATTCGTTATTCGAATAACTATTATCTTCATTAATTATTCGAATAACGAATAAAATAATAATAAAACAAGTAATTTATGTATATAGATATGTACATATATTTATGTATAAAATGGTAACCGTTTTTGTTACGATTTAACTCAAACCCCTGGATAGATTTAAATCAAATTTTCGGAGGTTATTCCATGCGCATAAAGTCCTATTAAAGGCTACTAGAAAACTCCTTGGTGGCGATGGAGCCGAGTTATTTATAAAAGCCGTATTTATGAACTGAGTTATTTAGAAAATCTCTATTTATTGTACAATCAGGTTGCAATTCATAATGGTGCTGCAGTCGAAATCATTAGAAACTCCATATGTCTGGACTACTTTGTTTTTATGTTTATATTATACGAATTTACGATGTCTGATGTCATCATACACCCTAAATGCGACCTTGCATCTACCTCCGCTTGATGAAATTGCTCGGGCGGCCATTGCTGCAGCAGTAAGACTCAAGCAAACCAGCTCTTGGATATTTTAAAAGTGGCGAATCAGCAAGGAAAGTTTCGACCACATCCTTCCAAGAAAGACCACTGTTGGTATATCAATGGCCAAATTTTACATCGAGGATTTTTGGCTCTCCTATAATAGAAATCGCACATCTGTGCTCTTCAGCTTCCTTATAAGGACTTTTGTTGGCCTACATGACATAAGACTGGAGGTTGACGCATCGGACCAATGTTGTAGTTGCACGATCATAGAAGAAGATTACGCACGCTTAAAAAAGATCTCACAAGTGGAGATAAGACCATCGGTAAAGCTCATGACATTGAAAGGAATTTTTTCTTGCATATAGCATCAGAGCGCTATTTTTTGGCAGAAATATGTGTGAGAAGGGTTCTGCTCTTTAGTTGTTCAACCTAAATTAAGAATTTTTACTTTACCCATATTTGGTTTTCAACGCTATTCTTGCATTGGCCAACGCAAAAAATCTTATCAGGGGCCGCGAAACCAGAGGGAATGGGCTAGTATTCTTGATAAAATAGTAAACAGAGTTCAGCTAACTCACAATCCTTGAAAATAGAAATAAAACTAAAAGGTGGCTCAATGTGTTAAAAATGAGTTTTTATTCATTATTTAAAATAACGAATAAAATAACGAATAAATTATTCGCAAGCAATTTATTCACGAATAATTTATTCGTGAATAAGTTATCTGCGAATAATTATATTACGGATAACATTTTATTCGAATAATTATCTAAATAACAATTTATTCGAATAATGCCCAACTCTGTACTAAACAAATCAAGATCTTTAAAATGGCTTTATCAGTTTTTTGATATCTCCTTTGGATTTCGAGATATTTGGTATAATTTTATCGTATGTGCAAGGTCACAAGCGGTTTAGTGTAATTTTGTCGTATAATTTAAAAGTTTCGCACATACGACATTTTTTCATATAAATTGAGTGTTTAGAAGGCTCAGCAAAAAATTGTTGTATGTGAGAGGTCAGCTAACACATACGACAAAATTTGAATCGGGTACAGTAAAGATATGTCGTATGTATTATTGAAAAAGCATTCAGCGTAATAATTTCAGTGTCATTCGCGATGTCGAAGCGCGCGGACGAGTCCCCGGCACCTGATGTCCCGCAAGAAATATACGAGTGAGTATTTAATTTGAAATCAAATGTGCAACTAACCACAAAATTTTTATGACTTAGCATGCAAGACGAAATTCTTGGATCTTGCAGCGGAACTGATTTCTCTTCAGATGATCTACAAAAGGATCCGACTTATGTTCCAGAAAATAAATCTGCGCTACAAAACTACTACGAAACCGCTTGCAACGTTTTAATTTCTTCGCCAGAAATAAATGAAAGTGTACTACGCGAATTGCCGTCGAATATTAGCAGTGCCTGTAAGTAATTTAACATTTTATTTTAAGCCCTTGTTTTTAATTTAGTTCAACTATTAATTTTTCCAATTTATATATATGTTTTCAGCGTTTTCCGAATCCCCTCTGTCTCGAAAAAGGAAGCGAAATCCTGAATTGTGGAAACAAAATGTGCGAAAGAGTCTTCATGACCGTGGCTTGCCATTTGTGAACAGTAAAGGTGTGGAAAGGCCTGGAAGAGCTCTTGGTTCGGTTTGCGCTCAATCATGTTTTTATACATGTACAAAAAAAATATCTCAAGAAGAAAGACTGAATATTCATTGCTATTTTTGGAGCTTAAGCTCATCAGAAAAACAAATATTTTATGGTAATTTCGTAAAGAAAGTCTCGGTTATGCGCAGAAGGGCAAACTGCAAAGGGCAGGATCAGCCAAGAAAAAAAATAGCTTTCACTTTTATTTTAAAGCGAATAACAAGACCATGCAAGTGTGCAAAAAATACTACTTCAATACTCTTTCAATTTCTGAACGAGTAATTTATTACTTTTTTGCGAAGCATTATGAAGTTGCCACTGTAGAGTCTAAGTCTAAACTTAAACATTGTGGAAAAAAACCTACAGAAGAAAGTCGAGTTATAGAGGTGAAAAATCACATTTCAAGTTTCCCTACAATCGACTCGCATTACTGCAGATCAACTACCTCGAGAAAATATTTAGAGGCCCACTTGAGCGTACTAAAAATGTATGATCTATATAAAATTTCTACCAATGATCCAGTTAGTGTAAATGTCTACAGAAAAGTATTTAACACAAGCTTTAATTTGTCTTTCTACGCACCAAGAAAGGATATTTGTGATAAATGTCACATTTTTAAAGTCAATGCAGGTAAACAATCTGAGCCTGAGGTACAACTGCATCAAAAACATTTGGAAGAAAAAATATTTACAAAAACGGAACGCGATGCTGATGTTCTACATATTGACAATAATTCCGCAGTCTTAATATATGATTTAGAAAATGTGTTTACTCTCCCAAAAATGTTTGCCTCTAGTTTCTATTATAAACGTAAACTGTCCGTTTACAATCTTACTGGTACCCTTATTATACCAAATCACGAAAAAATA
>NW_023460598.1:15472-34503 GCF_013731165.1 Rhagoletis pomonella | reverse complement strand
ATTGATTTTGACATTGCTCTCATAAGAAACAGGCTATAATGTCAAATTGAAATGAATTGTTAATCCATTTTAAAATATTTTTTTTTTCAAATTTGAATTTGTTTAAAAAAATTGTACACAAGAATGTTTCAAGCAACAAATTTTCTTAATAAACGTGAAATTGTTAAGAGATTCACCGCCGAGGATAGCAAGTAAGTACATTTAAAGTTTGGCAATAAGTTAATACGTTCGACTTTGCTTAAATATTTAATGTAAGGAAATCAAGGTGAAACGGAGCAAAACTTTTGAACGGTGCGCTGTATGCAATAGAAGTCAGGACACGAAAATAGTGCGATGTTTTAAACCACCTAGTTGCGAGTTAATACGGCAGCGATGGGAAGAAATCTTTGGTGTTGTACTACGTGATTCCTCTCGCGTTTGCGAAAACCACTTCAAGGAAAGTGATTTCATTTGTTGTCCGTCCGGATCAAGCACTTTCAATAGAGCTCGTTTATACCCAAACTATTTCGCATGAAAAAAATTTTATTTCAAAATTGTTAGAGTTAAGCTCTCATATAAAATTGGAAACAAATGTAAAATCATACTTTTATAAGTGTCGAATAATATTTAGGATAAAAATTTAAATTCAAAAATAAACGCACAAAAGCATAAAACTTGTGCAATCAAAAACAAGGAAATCGCTAAAACGATTTTATAAACAATTTGTTTTATTCTATTGACAAAATATATATATTCCAGGTAATGTAATTAAAACAAAACTATAATCCAAATAAAAGCCTAGGGTATCAGTGCTGACAAGATACATGCATCACTAAGGGTTAATTCGTTTGTTTATACTTTTTGACATTATTGTACCTTAAAAGAGGGCCGCACTGAGTTGTCAATCACACCTTGTTTAAAACACCTTGGTCTCAATACAAACAGCGAACCTTGAAAGGCTAAAACATAAACAATTGCAATTTTTAGGAATATGCGTCAACAGTGAGTGGTTATAAACAAAACAAACATAGATTTTCCAGAAAAGGTGAAGTGGCTACTCTCTCTAGGGAGGAGTTCGCTCTACCTACAACAAAAACTACTCTCGAACCAATCAAGATGATCGTGGAGATGGAGCAAATAATACAACAAATAGAGGATGAAAGAGACAAAGAAATAGAAAGGAGCAAATTAAGCAATAGAATTATGCGATTTAAACGAAGTGTCAAAAACAGTACAGCGGAGAAATTTATAGTGGCAGTTTTCAACAAAACCAAAGCATTTTTGCAAAAACACAAACACGAAATTGTTGTGACAGATTCGGATAAGGGTAACAAAACCGTAGTAATTTACAAAAAAGACTACAGGGAAAAAATTAACGAATTGCTGGAAGACAAAAATACGTACAGAAAGCTAAGGAATGACCCAACTAACACATTGCAGAAAAAGAATAATATTATAGTCAATCAACTTTGCAAAAACAAAATTATCAGTTGGAGAGCTAAACAATTGCTTACATGCAGCGCGGCCACTGCACCCCGCCTTTACGGCCTACCTAACATACATAAACCGTACGTATCTCTACGACCAATAGCGTCATCATTACATGTCCCTTGTTATGGCCTGTCCAAATTTATTGCCACCATTCTGAGTAATTTAACTTCAGAAGAATACAACATAAAAAATGCGTTCAGGTGGAAAGACAGACTGCAAAACATATGCATAAACGAGGAAGAATTGTTAGTGTCGTTTGATGTAGTGTCACTCTTCACAAACATACCAACAAATTTAGCAATACAACTTATTATGAGAAAGTTTGACAAAATACAGCAGAAAATTAACATAACAAGAAAAACCATTCACAACATTCTGGTATTCTGTTTAAAAGACAATAATGGTACACATGAACCAAAAATACAAGATCACGTAAGAACGCGACGTTGTATTTGTAACTGGTTTCGAGAAAAAAGTTTGCGAAAGCGGGTTCGTCAGCTGAGCGTTTGTTTACATCACAAGCACCACTATTTTACACTTTTATTCAAGTAAAGAAGAGTTAATTCAACATGACAACACATTTTAAAGCATTTTGTTGCATAATTTTACCTAAATTGTGCGTTTAAAGGGGCTGACAATAATTTTGGCTAATTTTGGTTTTCGTTGTTTTCTTTGCTTTGTTTACTTTTCGCTCGTTTTCCAGTGAAACAAGATGGCGTAGAACCCGCTAAAAAAAATCGACTTTTTTTCACTCTCTTGTTCTTACGTGATCTTGTGTCTTTCGTTCATGAATGGTACATTTACATGGTATGAATCTGTTCATAAGCTGTATGAATTTTCCTATAAAAGAAGCACCAACTCTATGAAGAAATGAATGAAAGCGATATATATTTAACAATTTTGACTTATATACTTGGCAAATATTTTTGTGTAAACAACAATCAAAAAAATTTAATTTTGTGCTAACTTCGAAACTAGAGGCTTATTTTTTTTAATGTGCTTTAAAAAGGACCTACTGCCAATAAAGCCTTGCTGTTTGCTATTTTTTTCAAATATGTAATGCTTCCATTCAAACATTTTTGTGGATAAACAGTTTTTTGTTCATAAATTGCTTGTTTATATTTTTTGTCTTTCATATTAAAACGTTTGGCATAAGTTGAAATCATAGGGATGCCGTTTTCTTTCGTTTCTCAATGGATTTTATACTTGAAAAGGCATCAAAATATGTATGCATTACTTTTACATATCGTCATTTAAAGTACAAAACCACGCATCAAGAAAATGCAAAACCTTTATGTGAGGTTGCCTAAATTTTATAGGAGAGAGTAAAACTTGTCATAATTCAAAACGGTTCTAAGTATCGAAATTTTAGTATGAGCAAATATCTTTTTTGGCACAAATGTCAGTTACGAGGTTTTGCAGAACCACGATACACGATTCTTTACTTTAAACGCCGATATACAGATTGGCGCTTACACAATATGTTAGTGTTTGGCCTAGCTTCTCCTCCCATATGGGGCGTGCGCCTTGATTTTGTCACACAAAGGGGAAGGGCGGTTTTACGCCGACTCCGCAATTGTATTTGTATGAGAAGCTGTTTCCATGACAGAATACACTCGGAGGTTTACTATTACCAACAGAGGGGCGACCGCGAACATCGGAGTGTATATATGTAATATAAAAAAGAATGAGTGGTACTATAAGAAAATTTAACCAAAATTCAGGAGCAAATGAAAATATACTCATTGAAAATAACTCACATGTATAAATTAAATAATCAGCCCTATTCTGCATTTCGATTACGTTCCCGCATTCCGCTCCGCTGGAATCGAACTTAGGTATTCTGCGTTACGATCGAAACGAAAGAAGAGGAAGACAGAAAACATCTTTCGGAATCAGCTGTTTGCCTAGGAATGTGTGAAATCGAAACAAAACAAAGAAATATTTGCCACCAAACTATAGCAGCATATGAAGTTAAAGTTTGTAAATATTTTAAAATAACTAAATATACCTAGCATCATTGTAATTTAAAAATAAAATTTAAGTGGATACATAATTTTAAGAATGAAATCCATAGCCACGGCGTTATTGCTTGAAGAGAAGAACGAGTGCCAGATTGCTGATGCGGAAGTTGAAACGCGGAGATTTAGGGACATGTTTGATCTTTTTCAGATGAGTGAAGGAAGAGTCATAAGGAATTCATCTTGAACTGTATTACTCATCGCTTAAAGTCAGTGAAATCATAAACGTTGTTTGAGCACTCCACAACATTTGCATTTACTACAGAGTGGAAGATTTGAACGCAAATGAATCCCATTTTCAAAGTCGTCAGGAGGAGGGGAAGAACAAAGCTTATCTTTCCATAGCAAATCGAATTCGAGACAACATATGCACCTCTTTTTAAAAAGTTAGTAAAAACGAGTGCAATAATAAAAGCATATTTTTTATGTAACTTCACATTTTATGTATATATGTATCTATGTGCATACATCTATTAATTTTATATAAAAAGAATAAATTGTATTCAGTGCATTTCACAATCTTATTTATAGATAATGTAAACAAAAACGCGTGGACTTCCACTTTGAAAACGTCGCGCAATATCCCTTTTGGTTGCCATTATTTGAGCCAATTTTTCGTTTTGCCCGTATTACCGCTCGCGAAAACACAGAAATCGAGAAAATTCATTTATGATGACTTAAAATCATGCACAGTATATTTTACTTAAATTTTGTTATTTAAACCCACGAAAATAACAACCGAAATATTCTCCGACAACAAATTTGCAACTTAAAAAACGGAACTACGATCGAAATGTAGAATAGGTATAATCGTAAATTTCGAAGATTGATCAAAAGGAAACGGAACGCAGAATACCAAAGTTGCCAAACGGAGAAAATTTCGATTCGAGTCGAAATGCAGAATAGGGCTGAATATAACTTAAGTGGTTACAGCGCTAAACAAAAGGAAGAGTTAGAAAAAATGCGGTTTGAAGGAAACATAAGACCATAAAATGTTTGTTTCGTTAATTCTTCTTACCTTTTAAGATATGACACTCCATTCTTTGAATTAGTTTGCAAATATACACTTATTCTCCTACAATCGCAAAAACTTTCGTGGCTGTTTTTCTTTGATTTCGCATTGAAAATACATTTCGATCATATCCCTGCATTTTGTAAAAGCTAGAAAGAAGCATCAACTATATGGAAAAATGAAAGGGAGAAGTATACATGCCTTCTATTATTTTGACTTATATGTATATTTGGCAAGTCTTTGTGTAAACAACAAAAAATACATATTTTCATTTCTTTGCCAGCTTGGGAAATATAGGCTTAATTTTATTTAAATGTGATATAAAGCTCATTAAAATGTTCTGTAATGTCTTGTTTTTAAGTCTGTTATCATAGTTCCTGGTATTTTTATTGTTCACTATACGTGACTTGCTTCTATTTAAAAAGTTGTAGTACAAAGAATTTCTTTGTTTTGAATTTGTTTGTTTATTGTTTTTAATTTTTAAATTCATACTTTTGACATTATGTGAATGGCGGAGTTGCCGCTTTCCTCCTTTTCGATGGGTTTTTATGTTGAAAAGGCATTAAAATGGGAAAAAACCTCCTTGGTATCTCTGCATCTGTTAAACTTTTTATGCTATAATTTCATATTCTTAACAGTATCACAACAGTTTGTTTACAGTCAGCCCAATTCTGAATGTTCCCGAGGATTTCATTTCTCGTGGATTTTACTTTTCTCGAGAATAAAATCCTCCTATTGGAAACTGCCAGGGAGCAGCATTTTCCCCGAAAATTTGGGAGCAGGAAATTCGAACTTTCGAAGAGCTGTTTGACAGTTATTTTGACAGCTCAACTCCCGCAATTTAATTTGCACATAAAAGAGTATTTCAGATTAAAGTTAAAGTGCGCGGAAATTTCAAACCTGTGTTTTTAATTAAAGCTCAATCTTTTAAGTACACGGGTAAGTTGAAAAATTTTAATTTAGATCGCGCGTTTTCTTGTAATAACCCGAAATAAATGGGCAAATAGGATAAGAGTACCCTTTGCTAAGTCCAGTTGCCACTGTGAATTTTGGAAGCCACATTATTAATAAACTAGTGCTCCAGAAATTTAAATATTAGTGCTCAATTAAAGTATAGTCTCTTAACCATTGTGTACAAATACAAGTGAGATATCTTAGCAATAGACGTCATCCTGGGCCACAGCTGCGATCATCTGTTTTTTAGAGTTGCTTATTTTGGTCTAAACTGCTAATTTTTGACCTGAGTTGCATTAAATAGTCTCTTAAAACTTGGTAGTATTTGTTGTTCAAATGGTAACATATATGCCCAAAAACTTGAAAAATATTAATGATTGCTTTTTAAAAATGCTATTTACAAAATTTCGTTTTGATTGCGACATTAGAAATATTCAGATTATCAAAGTTTTTCACATATGTTTTAAGATTTGAAAGCTTTTTAAAAGTACGGTAGAATGCAACAATGTGCTTGAATTTGTTTGCATCTTCGTCAGCTTATTCGTTTGCAGACTAGAAAAATGGCGAACAGCCATCAAAATACGGATTCAAAATACACATCTTTCACTGGACACACAAATGGGTGCGCGCAGCAAAATTCAGCCCTAATGGTAAGTTAATTTCATCGTGCGGCGATGACAAGTTAAGAATTTGCGATACATTTTCAGGCGAATGTGTGCGAACGTTCACCGTGGGAAGAGGTATGGGACGACAGCTGGCATGGCATCCGGACGGTAATCTGGTGGCTTTAGCATTAAGTTGTAACCGCTTTAAGATATTTGACATAGCTGAAGGCGAGCTAATACAGTGGAAATTTCTTGGTGACTGGCGGCGATGACGATACAATGAGATTGCTTGATTTATTAGAAGGTCGACCAATTTATACACGGTAGTAGTGCACTTTAGCGGAACCATATACAGTATATTTTGCTTAGCTGCACATCCTTCATTGCACGAAAAACTTGTGCACGTAACCGAAAAAGGCACTTAAGCGAATTTTCTTTACTACTTCAATGAGGAAGGTATCCGAATCCCTATGAAACCAAATATTGGCGGAGCACTTACCATGTAGAAATTACAGCAAGCGAAATTTTTACCGATTGCTATCTAATTATCTATATAACTACATAAATTGATAGCCATTTTCGTTGTTCTGCGAGATGAGCAAAATAGGGCCAGTGCAGGTAAACGTAATACTTTCATTGATAATTGATACTAGTCGCTCAATTTTTAAGGCAGGTATCGCCAATGTGCAGGTATGTTGAATGCATCTACCGGAGCAGTTTCCTTATAAATTTAAAACATAATGCCTCTGATGCGCATTTTAGGGTAGGTATCTTAAATGTGCACTTAAGCATAGAGGCAGCAAAGCAAAATATACTGTAATATAAATTTGTTCCTGTATTCAACAGTTGCTCGTTTGGAAATATAATTTGCATACATTTGATGCCAATAGCTCTCGCAACAAACGAGTCAGTTCTCAAAGAGTCCAAATTGATTTTAGTCATGCAACAGCTCCACATAACTCCGCCATAGACACACCAGTTGCTGCAGTGCCAAAAAGCTGTGATGACAGTATTTTAATTGATCCACGACAATCGGTGGCATATGGAATGCGTGATGGAAATTTTCTGGTGCTTGATAGCCAATATACTACAAGAGCTTCCCGACATAAACTACTATTCCATACGAACACAGAAATATAATTGTATCTAAGACTGAATAACTCAAATCAAATTGGATTGCATTTCCATAATACACCTAATATTGGAATCTGTTTTGATCGTAAAAAATACAACTTGCAATCATTTAGATTATAGTATTGAAAGAAATTGATTGCAATCGTAAATTGTGTAAAAATTGTTAATAGCAATCTGCCTTAAATTTATGTTCCCCATGTAACGGGTATAAAATACGTTAAATCCGCACTATCTGCATTAACAAAAAATATACATTGGAATATTTAAAATAAAACGATTCATATTTATTTTCTAATAAGAATTGTTTCTTAATTGAAAGTATTTAATACTAACATAATGTAGTGGTTAATGATTAAAAATGAATTCGCAATATGTCCGCAGCTCAGGTTGATTTGAAGAAATCCGTTTAAATTTTTCGAATTACATCTACTTGAATATAGGATATGCAGGGTTGCATACAAATGGTAGTTCCGTAAATATTTAAAATATGTTAGTTCATTCAATATTTACATCTGGGCCAATAAATAATAACAAATATAGCCGAAAAAACTAAGTTTCGATTAAAACCAGTTTTCATAACCCCCCATAAAATTTCGATTAATTTTAAATACGAAAATAACGATATTTTTTCATTCAGAGGTATTTTTTTAATATACCTTGTTTATACCTACACAAGAACCGGGGTAGCAAAAAACCGATTGGACTCAACATATATTTCTTTACAGCATTTATACCCCTGTCGCACTCGATAAAGTCTTATTCAAAAGTACGCGTGGCGACGAATAACTGTTACCCCGGTTTTTCTGGGAAATAAAAGGGTCCTTTATAGATTTTGCGAAAAATGTATTTTATTGTTAATTTTTCACCGATTTTACTTTAGTTATATTAATTAGTTTTTAAATTTTAATCCTTATTTACATTTGCCAGCGGTGTGAACTTTGGGAGAAAAGTTCATTTGGCACGCAGGTCTTCGTTAGTTAATTTATTCCATATCTTCTGTAACCATAGGCAAATTTTCTCCATTTTGGGTCCCTTATACTCCCCCTTTTGTCCAACATAAGGCCTCATACTCATAAATCGAATAGACTCGGAACTGGTGGCTAGGACGGCAGTTCATTCGACCAACCTTATACATTTTTTTCTGTTTTGTATTTTTTTTTATACAAAGCCTTAGAAAAAATACACCTGAAAAAGACTTGCGTGCCAAATGAACTTTTCTCTCAAAGTTTAAACTGCTGGTAAATGTAAATAAGGATTAAAATTTAATAACTAAATAATACAACTAAAGTGAAATCTGTGGAAAATTAACAATAAAAGACTTTTTTCGCAAAATCGATACAGGACCCTTTTATTTCTCAAAAAATCTGGGGTAACAGTTATTCGTCGCCACGCTGTAAACAAAATCTGCTATTTTTAAACATTTTTTTAATAAATAATTTGCGCGGTTGACCGAAATGGAAACAAACAATAATTGTAATTTATTATAACAATAATTCGAACTTAAACGGGCTGTATAAAGAAAACCAGCCTATTGTCACTTCACTTTCCAATGGTGCTGATTGCTGCAAGAATTATTTAGCGATTTAGAGCATAATCAACACAATATATGCACATAAATATGTATTATTTCACAGATCTCACGGTCAGCTTAGAAATACGTCACCAAAATTATATAAAATTTAAGTAGGAATTATTTTTATTTATAACGTAAAAGCGCTATCTGACCCAATCTGATAAGTATATTTCCCCTAAAGTTAACCCATTTTATTTAATTTGTCTCTCGTGAAAATATATATTTTATTTAAAATTTTCAGATATGTACATATATTTTAAATTTTTGCTTTAATTTTTGTATCCTTTTAATATTTAATTAGATACCTTGGCGCATATTCATAGTCATATTTAGTACGCAACTAAGTCGAAACTATTCTAAGTCACAACTAAAGCTATTCATAGTCGCCTTAGTTAGTTTCGACTTTTCTGGCTAAGTACCAATTTAAACTTTAGTTTCGCCTGCAGCTGCAACTAAGTCGTACCTAGGAAGAAGTATTTTATCAAATTAAGGGAAAACAGACGAAATATGTAAAAATTAAGTTGGTAGAGGGTGATTTTGATAATACTGAATAATCTCCGATTAAAATTTACAAAGATCGATCCATTTTAATCGGAAGATGAAATTAAATGCGTATTACAATTCGAATAAAGCTAAATCACAATTTTATAATTGGAATAATTTAGATAAATTCTCAAATAATAAGTCAGTTTCACGCTAGTTCTTTTAAAGTAAATTTGTGCATAACATTTAGATATCTACTATTTGTATGTTTCACAGCATGCTTTCGATAAACATCGACTTCACATCACTGCGGTCGTTCTGGCTATTTCACACAATTAACAATAAAATGATCCTTATTCTTTTGCGTAATCATGCAATGAAAATAAAAATTACATAAACGGATTATCAAACTTGACATTATTTAATAAAAATGTAATTTTTCCAAAATATCGTAAACAAAAATCGATACATTTTCACACTCGTTGTGCTATATCGTAAACTAAGTCGAAACTACTTAGTAGAAGTCTGAAATGCGACTATGAATAGAGGTAAATTTTAAGTTGGTACTTAAATTTAAGTTCCAACTTTATTAGTTTCGACTTGGTTGCTGGACTATGAATACGCGCCCTTAAGATTAAAATAAGCTTAAAACGAAACAGCACAGCAACCCTTTTCTGTTCATCTTGAGAACACAAACCCCTCTTTTGTTAAAATTCGGCGCTGCACAAGATCCTGGCTTTTATAATTTCCAACAAAATACCCCTTCGCAACCCTGGATTTTCACGAAGCGACTTGAAAACGCGCGATTGAAATCAAAATATT
This sequence comes from Rhagoletis pomonella, assembly GCF_013731165.1. Lineage (NCBI taxonomy): Eukaryota > Metazoa > Arthropoda > Insecta > Diptera > Tephritidae > Rhagoletis > Rhagoletis pomonella. Next base: position 24,429 of record NW_023460598.1, on the reverse strand, counting down.
TCAACTCAAATGTGTAGGTAAAAGACTATACTTTAATTTAGCACTAACATTTGAATTTCCGGAGCACTAGTTTATTAATAATGCAGCTTCCAAAATTCACAGCGGCAACTGGACCCAGCAAAGGGTCCCCTTTTGTATTTGCACACATATTTTAGTTTATTACATGAAAACGCGCCATTGAAATTAAAATATTTCAACTCACATGTGTAGTTAAAAGACTATACTTTAATTTAGCACTACCATTTAAATTTCCGGAGCACTAGGCTATTAATAATGCCGCTTCCAAAATTCACAGCGGCAACTGGACCTAGCAAAGGGTACCCTTTGGTATTTGCACACCTATTTAATTTATTACATGAAAACGCGCGATTGAAATCAAAATATATCAACTCACATGTGTAGTTAAGAGCATTGTGGAAGAATGCAAGTGAGATATCTTAGGGTTGATAGATGGTTGACAGGGTGTTCAATATGGCGATGACAGTGGGAACAATATGGCAGCCAATATGGCATACAACACCGAATGGCCCGAAGTTGCAATTTTGAAGGTGTTTTTTTTGATGAATTGTGATTAATTGGTTAATATTAAAGTCGTAAAGAAAGTTATAACTAATCGAGTAAAGTGTAAAGGGAAGGGGAATACAAAAATATATTGGTAAATTGGCTGCTCTAAGGAGAATTGGAGAGATAAATGTACGCTAATTTCCGAATTTTACAAAAAAGGGCATATTTCAAACCCAATTTGTAAATAAATTAGTGGTCTTTACCATTTACATCGTCTGCAACCACACAAACAAAATTGATTCATGCCTTATATAAGAGGAGAGTGTAGGCGAAAGATAGAAGGAAAGCGAAGAGTAGAAACCAGTCCGGTCAGGCGGAGTCATCCCTCATGGACCTTGCCACGACTCCAACTACTCCGCAAGATCCCCTAAACCTGACACTCGTACGTAGGTCTAAGGTCCGTGCGGTCACATGTCAATATCGTTAATACGTCAACACACCCCTGCCCCTCAGTTGCTCTCGTGCAACACCTCACACCAACAGACTGAGTCTAATTATTCATATTTATGTCCTAGTGAATCAGATAAATCCAATCTATCAAACCATCTTCTTTCTTCATAAAGATGTACAAGTATATTTACACTCTAAAATTTAATAACAAAAGTATCTCAAAAATTTCATGAATCAATATCTGTAATTTATACTCTAAAATTTAATTATAAAAGTATCTCGAACATTTCATTAATCATTATCTGTAATTTATACTATCTCTAACCTACTATCAATATGTGAACAGTGACAGTATGTACTGTATGTATATACATATATGCGTATGAATCTTCTTTTCTATAACGACAACATATGCAGTTCATTTATCCGATTATATTTTTCTCTTGCATTCATAATAAGAAGAGTATATGTATGCACATACGCATGTAAAAATTATTCCAACTATTCCTCTTTGTTCCTATTTTTGCTAGTAAGGTGCTGAATCTGGCTATGCTCTCCCTCGCTTCGAATGTTAAAACATTGGTTCCATGTTTATATGTAGATATCTTACACTGTACCACTTACCGATCTCTCTTCCGATGGAGGCGCCTGCATCTAGGAGGTGGGAGAGCTGAAATGCCATGTCACCCAAGAATGATAGAATACATGTCACACCGTGCATGTCACCAGCATACACGGTGGAGAGAATACAGAGGTGGCGCCGATGACGATACCGCTACTCGGCTGTCAGTGATTTTGACAGAATCAGCTGTTTTGGTGACGTCATAGTAGAGAAGACAGCAGTAGTGATGTGCTGAGTCAATACTTTTAAGTACCCAATACTCCCGATACTCGGTACCGAAACATTTAGGTTTCGAATAAAAGCGGACATAGGCCAAAAATATGGAAAAAACGCCTAACCAAACCCGAATGTAAGAGCCAATAGAGCTTTTTTACTGATTCAAATGAAAGATGTATATATGTCGGTCCGATGCCATAATACAGAGAAACCCTTACTTGTTTGAAGGATTTTTGTTCCAGCTGAATCAGACGATATCATTTTTGTAGGCCTAGGACAGATTCTGTAACCAGTTAACGACAATTTTCGAATCGGTATCGGTTTTGTCGACGTTTGATATCAAATATTTGTAAGTCAACAAGTGCGATATCGATCCGAAACTTGTCGCTACCTGGCTACAGAATCTCTCCCCTGAAAGGCTTCTTCATCCGTCAAAGTATTTTTCTTGAACCTTGGACCGACTAAGGTTAAAACTGATAAAATAATATTTTTCTGTGGCGATAAGTTCAAGTGTTTTAGCCGATATCATATAAATTAGTAATGAACGTTTTTTCTAAACCTGAAATGCATATAATGGCGAGGGTTTAATGTAAATAATCGGTATCGGATACCAAAGAGGAAGTATAGGGTACCGAAATCTTTTTTAAGTATTGGGTACCGAGTATTGGGGACAATTCAGCACATCACTAGTCGCCCTCATTCTCGCCGCTCTCAGTTGTCAACTCTACGATGACGTCACGCTAAAATTACTCTCACGAATTCTGCTGCAATCGGCGCAATCTTGTATTCTATCATTCTTGACCAGCATACATACACATATAATCATAACTTCCAATGCTCACACATTGAGCTGAGCTAGCTGTCAGCTTGGCCTCACATATGGAATTCATTTCCTAGAAACCTATCATCGAGTGCGCGCTGGCTGTGCTTCAATTATTTAGCAGCGAAAAATAATTTGAATATCGTACTATGCGCAAAACTAAATATTTAAAATAAAGTGGTGAAACTAAATGGGATACCGGCTTAAACTCAAAAATTCACGTGGTGAGAAAAAGAAAAAAAAAGTTTGCAAAAAAAACTACTGCACTAATTACTGATGCGAAAATTACTAATACTTCATTACTAACGCGAAATGAGGAAAAATAAGCCTATGTATTCAAATTATAATAAAATGAGAAAATTCAGCACTAATGTCTAATACAACTAAGATAGTGAATCGAAATAGGTATCAACGTAAAAAAACATCCCGAGGGTAAAAATTAAATTAATCTCAACTCATACAAAAAAAAATCAATAACAAAATTAAAAGATTTGAGGTTATGGCTGCCTCGTGGGTGCACCCCTCTGCTCCCAGGTACCCAAATTCTAGTGAGCGCACTGGAAATGATGTTGCGCTCAGCGGAGCGCTATGATAGAGCGGTGGAAAAATATTCCCGCGACGTCTGGCGCTCTGATGCATAGATGTATGCGTATATGTAAACGCCTCCCTTTCTCCCTCTCAAAATAGTTTAAATCCCATGCCGTTCCAGGTTGTTGACCCGTTCTTATGTATAATTTTTGTACATATGTAAGTAGAGCCTTATGTTCACCGTATAAGGCGCTGGGCGTTTGGTTTAGATAGAGGCCCCTCTCACACTCCTGCCTGGCAAAGACCTCTACTTAGGCAAGATTTCGCAGTTATTTGTAAAAAAAACGCAGTTTTAATCAGTTTTAACTTTCGGTTTTTCTAACAAAACTTTTCCGCCTTTGAACATTCCGTCGCCGATGTATTTTTCGATGTGATCAAAGCCAATCTTCGCTTGGTGATCGTACCCTACCGCTTTGACCGCCTTTTGAAATTTCCTTTCACGATGCCACTTACACTCAACACGATTGACGGCCACACGCACACGCATCCTTTCACCCTCCAACTTTCACTCCACTTATACCCATACACGCATAGATTCACATTAAGACGAACATTTATAGCTTTAACATACAATACATACGCAAGTGTATCTCTGTTGTTACCAACCCACACACATATACGTTTCTATACAAGACTTGTTGGATGTTGCATGGGTGCTACTCACATCCTGACAGACTGGAGCTGCAACCCCTTTGGACGGAATAGCCCGAAATAGTTGGGGGCGCTACTAAACCCTATCTCATATTTTATTAATTTCATTATTTAACGATGAGGAACACGTTTATAAATTTGTTTACTTTTCTTTAGAGAACCAACCAGTATGAAAGTGCAAGTATGTACAATTACCGAAACGAAGATGGCCGCATGTGTGATTAAGTGATGATAAGTTCTATTTTATTATGAGTTTAATAATAATTATGAGTATTATGTATAGTATTTTTTAGTAAATTATAATAATTATTTATTGTATGATTTAAATAAACATCATAATTTTAGTATAGTGGCTTTTATTATTGAGTATTTTTATACCCGAACGCACTTGTGCACAAGGGTATTATAACTTGTTCACATAACGGTTGTTTGTAACAGGCAAAACTAATCGAGATAAATATAGACAAATGTATACATAAATGATCAGAATTAGAAGAGAAATCGATTAAGCGGTGACTGTCTGTCCGTCCGTCCGTTCGTCCGTCTGTGCACACGATAACTCGAGTAAAAATTGAGATATCTTAACGAAACTTTGTACGAGCCCTTCTTTCGGGCGTAGGACGGATGGTATTGAAAATGGGCAAAATCGGACAATAACCACGCCCCCCTCCCATACAACTGCGATATTTTAGTAAGTACTGGAGATTATTCACTCAAAATTTATATTTACAATAATTTTTAGACGAAAAATAAGAATATTATAAAGTTTTAGAAAATGGGCGTAGCCACGCCCACTTATGGTTACAATTGTATATCTTGGTAACCGCTGCCCCAATTTCTTCCAAACTTGGTACACATGTTAGTCTTGCTACAGCATACCAAATGGTCGAAAATTTTTAAAATCGGACAATAACCACGCCCACATCCCATATAACGGTTATTTGGAGAAATAAGAAATCTTCGATAAATCAGTAAATATTAAAGCTAATTTATTCAAAATATATGCTTGCAACAATTCTTTACCAAGAAATGTGTTTATGATAAAATTTTGGAAAATGGGCATGGCACCCCCCACTTATGATCACATATATGTATCTCGGTAACCGTTCTACCAATTTGTACCAAACTCGGAATCATTATTGTGTTTGCCATATAAAAGCAAAGCGTTAAAAATTATTGAAATCGGAATAAAATTGAGGCCGCTGTTCATATAACGGTAGATTGCAGAAATGCTTGAAACTTCAATATTTCGAAATTTGAGGACGCCAATTTACTCAAAATTGATACACCCCGGCTTACCAAGTAGCTTTCGGAAAGGTCATATATTTAATACCTGCGCCGGGTACTTAATGTTCGGCTCCGCCCGAACTTAGACTTTCTTACTTGTTTTTACTATATTGGAAACCCCCCTTTACGAGGTGCCACTGGATAAGAATTAACGGGATTTTAAAACTGTTTTGTTATACATTATTTCGGTTAATTTTTTCAATTCGCCATTGAAAGCTTTCCGGTCGTGTTTTTCTATGCGCTATTGTATTCCATCAAGTGATAAAGTTATTGTAAAAATGAGCAAAATTCAAGCACGTAATTTTCATTTATTAAATATTCATGTATATATTGTATATTAAAGTGTTCTTTATAACAGATTTCGAAGTTCCCTCCACAAGCCGTGGAGTTGTTAGTGCTGCTGCCGCTGCTAACATTGCATGTTATTTTCTTCCCCACACAGAAAGAGAATTATACATTGTGAGGGTTATATTCCTTAAGCGCGGCCGCAGGCCGCTTACACAGAGAGAAGTTCTGCTGAAAAATACTTCTGCTCATTTCCTTCGCAACACAGAAAGAGAATTCTACTTTGTGAGGGTTATAATCACTAAGCGCGGCCGCAGGCCGCCTGCGCAGAAAGAAGTTCTGCTTAAAAATACTTCTGCTTATTTTCTTTGCAATACAGAGGGAGAATTCTACATTGTGAGGGTCATAATCCCTAAGCGCGGCCGAAGGCCGCCTGCGGAGAAAGAGTTCTGCGCCAAAAAATACTACGAAGTCAGAAGGTGTTTTATACACTTGAGAAGGCAACACAAAAAGGAGAATTCTACGTAGTAAGGGTTATAATCCCTAAGCGCGGCCGAAGGCCGCCTACGCAGAAAGAGTTCTGCGTCATTAATACTATGATGTCAGAAGGTGTTTTATACACTTGACAAGGCAACACAAAAACGAGAATTCTGCGTAGTAAGGGTTATAATCGCTAAGCGCGGCCGAAGCCCGCCTACGCTAAAAGAGTTTTGTGTCAAAGCTACTACGATGTCAAAAGTTGTTTTATATGCTTGACAACGCAACACAAAAAGGAGAATTCTCCGTACATAATACTCATAATTGCTATTGAACACATACAGCCCAATTCTGAATATTCCCGAGGATTTAATTTCTCGTGGATTTTACTTATCTCGAGAATAAAATCCTCCTATTCGAAACTGCCAGGGAGCAGCATTTTCCCCGAAAATTTGGGAGCAGGAAATTCGAACTTTCGAAGAGCTGTTTGACAGTTATTTTGACAGCTCAACTCCCGCCATTTAATTTACACATAAAAGTGTGTTTCACATAAAAGAGTATTTCAGATTAAAGTTAAAGTTAAATTAGTGCGCGGAAATTTCAAATCTGTGTTTTTAATTAAAGCTCAATCTTTTAACTACACGGGTAAGTTGAAAAATTTTAATTTAGATCGCGCGTTTTCTTGTAATAACCCGAAATAAGTGGGCAAATCGGATAAGAGTACCCTTTGCTAAGTCCAGTTGCCACTGTAAATTTTGGAAGCCACATTATTAATAAACTAGTGCTCCAGAAATTTAAATATTAGTGCTCAATTAAAGTATAGTCGCTTAACTACACATGTGAGTTGATATATTTTGATTTCAATCGCGCGTTTTCATGTAATAAACTAAAATAAGTGTGCAAATTCCAAAGGGTACCCTTTGCTAGGTCCAGTTGCCGCTGTGAATTTTGGAAGCTGCATTATTAATAACCTAGTGCTCCGGAAATTTAAATGTTAGTGCTAAATTAAAGTATAGTCTTTTAACTGCACACGTGAGTTGAAATATTTTGATTTCAATCGCGCGTTTTCATGTAATAAACTAAAATAAGTGTGCAAATACCAAAGGGTACCTTTGCTAGGTCCAGTTGCCGCTGTGAATTTTGGAAGCTGCATTATTAATAAACTAGTGCTCCGGAAGTTTAAATGTTAGTGCTAAATTAAAGTATAGTCTTTAAACTACACATTTGAGTTGAAATATTTTGATTTCAATCGCGCGTTTTCATGTAATAAACTAATATAAGTGACAGCTCAACTCCCGCCATTTAATTTGCGTGTTTTAGGGCCGGTTCTTCAATGTCTGATTAGCAAAAATCGGAGGTAAAAGCTCCGGTTAAATACAACGACTGACCTTACACATAAACGTATGTTTCACATAAAAGAGTACTTCAGATTAAAGTTGTTAATAAATTAGTGCGCGGAAATTTCAACTCTGTGTTTTAAATTAAAGCCCAATCTTTTAAGTAATAAGTTGAAAGATTTTAATTTAGATCGCGCGTTTTCTTGTAATAACCCGAAATAAGTGGGCAAATAGGATAAGAGTACCCTTTGCTAGGTCCAGTTGCCGCTGTGAATTTTGGAAGCCGCATTATGAATAAACTAGTGCTCCGGAAATTTAAACATTAGTGCTAAATTAAAGCTTAATCCTTTGTAGGACAACGGTCAGATTTGAAAGTGCTCATCACAACTAAAACAATGCATTCCATCGCGTTTCGCTTAGTGGCAGAGGAAGAGGAAGAACGGTTGATGGCGCAGAAGGTCGAACGACGAAAATTGCGTGATGCCATAAATCCCTTCGAGTTGCCGCAATCTTTGTAAGTTACAAAAATTCGCCCAGTACTACAAAAATTTATCGCTAAGCGAGGAATAAATCAGTTTTTGGAAAAACTAAAAAATTTCATTGATTGCTAACTTATTGGTCCAAATGGATGAACAAGTCATTACCCTCTTTATTGCTCGATTTTGGCATTACTCTATACATTTTCAAATAATTACATATCAATTTTCTCAATTACATACATACATAGATTTGAAAAGTATTACCGACTTAACAAGCAGGGATTCCAATATTTGTTGGACGTATTGACAGCAAATACGGAGGCACCAAAGAAGGCTTTGCGATATCTCCCATCGCAAAACTGAGCGGGTGTTTAAGATTTTTGGCTGAAGGTGGCTACCAGACGGGTGTGGGTAAAGACTGCGACGTGTCGTTGGCGCAATCTAGTCTCAGCAAAGTATTGACGGAAGTGCTGACTGTTTTTGAGCGGCATTTGTGCCTGCAGTGGATAAAGGTGAGCGAAAGCGAGGAGGAAAACAGGAATATCGCCCGAGCCTTTTACGTTAAACATGGCATTCCGGGAGCTGTGGGGTGTGTTGATGGCACCCACTAAGAATAATGGCTCCACCACAAAACGCGCACTTTTACTACAACCATAAAGGGAACTACAGCCTAAAGGTTATGCTCGTAAGTTACTCCTTGTTTCCGCATTTATCTATATGGGAACTTTTTTAGATATCGACGGCTGAGTTGAAGCTCGACCTATCTCGGCAGCCGGTTCGAAAGCGCCCTATCTCATAAAATGGCTCAAGAGCGCACTATATTAACATATTTTCAAATTCTGAGATAGGACGTTTTCCAATCGATATCTGCAGTAAGGCGTTCTGGACCCATTCTCTGAGATTCAACTTCAACTCAAATATTTACTGATTTATCGAAGATTTTGTATTTCTCTAAATTACCGTTATATGGGGTGCGGGCGTGGTTATTGTCCGATTTTTTTTGAATTTTCGGCCATTTAGTATGCTGTACCAAGGCCAACAACCGTGCCAAGTTTGGAAGAAATTTGGTGCAGCGGTTACCAAGATATACACATGTACCCATAAGTGGGCGTGACTACGCCCATTTTCCAAAAATTTATAATATTATTATTTTTCGTCTGAAAATTATTGTAAAATATCGCAGTTTTCGCATTTCTGGAAATTACCGTTATATGGGAAGTGGGCGTGGTTACAGTCCGATT
>NW_023460598.1:12534-15372 GCF_013731165.1 Rhagoletis pomonella | reverse complement strand
GTCAAAAACTGTTCACTCACTTTATCCGGGTTCATTTTGTTCATCGCTAAAACCCACCAAAAAAATGAACCAATAATGAAACTTTTTAGAGATGATTTTTTAAGCGCGAATCGCAAAAATCTCCCAAAATTGCTAAAATCCATTTAGTATTTTTTGGCGATGGAGTTTTAGCGATAGCGAAAGCTGGAATCCGGCTGCAGAGCATGTGTGTGCAAATACGCACCCTGCTTCTATGTTGTTGCAGAAGTTTTGCCAAGATTCATTACAATTTACACAGCGAATTTTCAATACTAATTGTCCACTTTGCGTACTTTTCTACTACCATTTTCGATCCAAGGGATTTCTTTCTTCCCCTTTATCTATCCTTTGTAAATGCAACCTTTTTTAAGGGAGTGTCCAACCTCGGCTGTCAATAATTTTCTAAACTTAAATTACTGAATTATGTATACTTACAACTACATGCGTTGTTCGGTACTCTTGATAATAGCTTTGTTTCTTTACTTCTCTAGCATGATTCATTAATAAAAGGTTTCATAATTATTGACAGCCGCGGTTTGACACTCCCTTGTGTTTACGAAGGACGGAGAAACGATAAAGAATGAAATTGGTGCGAAAATGGTAGTAGATAAATTCACGGAGTAGTCAATTAGTAGTGAAATTCCTTTTGTAAACTTTAATGTATTTCCAAGAAATTTGGCATTTTAAATGAAATATTAAACGAAATATTATGAAATGAACGTCAGTTATTTAATTTATGTGCTACCCAGCTACATAATAACTGCAAAAAGGGCTCAAAATTAAAATGAAACTACTGTGAAGTTTATTAAACATCGAATTTAAAAGAAATTTATGTTTTCATTTAAATGCACTTTATATGCATACACAAATAACATATTGTACAACAAGTAAAAAAAAATTAAGTTCAGGCGAACCTTAACATTGAATACCCGGCGCAAGTACCTCTTAATATAGTTTTTTCACCTTTCCGAAAGCTACCGTTACATGGTAAGAAGGGATGGTCCAGCATTTCTGAAATTTGCCGTTATATGAAAAGCGTAATTTTAGTCCGATTTCTAAAGTTTTAAATTTCTGGCTTTTGTGTGCGAAGTAAAATAATTATACCAAGTTTGGTACAAATTGATAGAACGGTAACCGAGATACAGAGAATGGGCAGTGCCTCGCCCATTTGCCAAAAATTTGTTTTCATTTTTCATTATTCTTTATTTGTTATATATTAAGAATTAATCTTTTATTGCGCAATACAAATAACGGATTACAAAAATATGTATTAAAATAAAATAAAAATTACAATTATATAAATATAGTTACGTATGCACATTAGCGCACACAAGGGGTGGGTTTTGGGGTTCAAACCACCCCTAAAGCTAATAACCTCAAATACAAACTGTATCTTAAAGCTAAGAATCCAGCTCTCAAGGAAATCATAAGAAAAATTTATTATAATTTCTGTTGCTTGATAAAAGCGCTTCGCTTTTGCTGTAAATTTTCATGAGAAAATAATATACGACCATTTTTTTCTTGAGAGCTGCAAACTGGTTTAAGAAATTTTGGTAGAAGAAAATTTCTTTTCCATTTCTTGTCCGTCGTTTTATATGAATTTTTCGTTTTTCTTAAGAGTTCAGATAATTTTTTCGGTATTCGAAATATTAAAAAATGTGAAATCGGGAAAAATTCACCACCTCTATCGAAAACCAGAAACCAGAAATCGAAAAATTAACATAAAAGTGTAAAAATTTCTTGGAATCAATAAATTTATTTTTACTGACTCTTTTTAAAAATTTTTTATTAGGTACTTTTGAAAGTTGAGCTCATCTTGAGTTTATAGAACTTTTTATTAAACAAGTAGTTTTTAAGGAAAGAACACAACCGACTTCAATTCTCATATACAAATTTACGTGCACCGTTAATTTCTTCATGATCCAATCATCGGATCTAACCCAAATTACGGGACGGCCCTTGAGGTGTCATCATAAAAACAGAATTATTGAAATCGGTTCACGTGGTCCCAGGTTATGTATTTCGACGAATTGATAACCTCCCCTTTTTTTGAAGTCGGTTAAAAATGTTTGAGTTCTGTTAATCTTATGTAAATAAAGTGCAGTTTATGAATTTTAAACCGTTTATTTATTTATTACATACTGTACATAAAACTTGCATAAATGTATTTCAAAGAGCGTGTTATCTGAAGAGAATTTTCAGTATATTCCGGTGATATATCTTCAGAAATATAAAACCCCAACTAAAATATATTCCTGGGTGCGCCCCTGCGTATGCATATGTAAATAGTAACTTAGAAAAGCCAAATAGAAAAATTCATGACCACCTTATTATGCGACTTAACTGGATAAATATTCAAAGATAAATTTTTTGAAATTACTTTCACGCAGTGAGTTCTTTAGAGACAGTGGAAGTTCCAAAGTCTAACACCATTAACAAAAAAGCCTTACCGCTCGTTAGCATATGTTGTGCTAATGCTATCTTATTTTTCCTTCTTCTTATGTCCGCATCGTGTTCTGATAATCGTGTGTTTAGTGATCGTTTTGTTGTCCCTATGTAGATTTTGTTGCTCTGTTCGTTTTCGGCTTTTTGTTCTTGTTCGGGCTTTTTGTTCTTGTAAATATCGTTGACAAAGTGCAATTTGACTTGTATGCTAGAGTTATGTTTGGCTTGCTTTTCTTTATCGTTTGGGGAAATTTCCCAGTAAATTATGGGACACATGTGACACTATAGAATTGTTATGTCTCAATCAAAATGTATTCAACAAAGTGTGATTGATTTTGACATTGCTCTCATAAGAAACAGGCTATAATGTCAAAT
>NW_023460598.1:3768-12434 GCF_013731165.1 Rhagoletis pomonella | reverse complement strand
GTCTGTCCGTCTGTCCGTCCGTCCGTCCGTCCGTGTACACGATAACTCGAGCAAAAATTGAGATATCTCAACGAAATTTGGTATGTAGGTTTCCATTAATCCAAGGTAGGTTGGTGTATGTACATATAGACGCACGCGCATTTACAAACGTTTTACTGAATTAAAATGCGATTTGTAGGCAGAGTGGATTGCGTCTCACTTCTGAACTGTGAACCGGGACACTCAATTTTACAACAAATGAATTGTTATTTATTTAAATTAAGAATGACAGAGTGTGATTATGAAAAATATAAATTGAAAGTATGAAAGTATTTCTCGATGTTCTTGCTACCGCGGCACGTTCTGTTCTCTCGAGTCTGTCTACTCACTCGCTGGATTCTGACAGCTGTGTCTGGGTTGCCATCGCTTACACATGGTAACCGCTCCACCAATTTTTCCCAAACTTGACACAGTTGTTGGTCTTAGTAAACATGCCAAACAGCTGAAAACTTAAAAAATCGGACAATAACCTTGCTCACCTCATACATAACGGTAATTTAGAGAAATACGAAAAGTTCGATATATCAGTAACTGTTTGCGATGATACTAGAAAATACAACCCTATCGTAAGTTGTTTGACATGTTAATTATCACGCATTCCTTTTCTTATGAATTTTCGTTACTTTTGTTCTCTTCTTGTATAATAAAATTTCTTTCTGTCCCTTCGTTAAGTAAAATATAAGAATAACCACGTGTATTTCAATTAATCTTGTTTATAAAATATTTGTATTGTTAAGCATAATATTTTGTGTCATTTATTATTCGTAACATAAATTGGTCCTTTTGCGAACCGGATAAATGAATTCGTTAATACGTCAAATAGCCTCGATTAAGGCTAAAAAAACGCGCAATGAACAGCCTCAAAATTAAAGCAGAAATGTTCAAAATGCTCGAGGAATCGGCAGCTGCCCTTAGCAATCTCTTCCACTTCGACGAATTCATCAACGCAGCTATCGGAAACGCGCTAGAAAGTCTGGTGAATAGCCAAAATACCCTGTATAATATTTTAGAAAAATTATCAACATCAACATCGCAACGAGATAATAAGAATAATAATAATAATAATCCCAACGGTTTTTACCCTCCATTCCCGTCCATCTGCACGAGGGGCGCAGTCCGCATGACGTACGGAACCAGTATTTTCAATTTTTGCGCCAAGTCACGATAAGCAGGAGTTTGTTAAGTATCGAGATCTAAAACTGTTGAGCTACAGAACTAAATTCATCAGCTGATTTTATGTCTTTATGATAATAATTCATTCATGAAAAGCGGATCCGATATATCAAACGTGCTGGAATGAGAGTTAAAATCCTGGCATAAGCAAAGGAGTGGGTCGTGCAATTCAAAATTAGTTTTACAAGCTTTCAGAAATAGGGTAAACAAGTGTCTTGATACACGGGAGGGAACATAAGGGCTAACTTCACCCAGAAGAAGCGGACCTGAAATTGAGCCTGTCGGTAATTTAACTATAACATGTAAGAAAGTCTAAGTTCGGGCGGGGCCGAACATTAAATACCCGGCGCAAATATTACATATATGGCTTTTCACCTTTCCGAAAGCTACCGCTACATGGTAAGCCGGGGTGTATCAATTTTGAATAAATTAGCGTCCTTAAATTTCGAAATATTGACGTTTCAAGCATTTCTAAAATTTACCGTTATATAAAAAGCCGTAATTTTAGTCCGATTTCAATAATTTTGAACGTTTTGCTTTTATATGGCAAGCACAATAACCATACCGAGTTTGGTACAAATTGGTGGAACGGTTACCGAGATACATATATGTGATCATAAGTGGGCGGTGCCACGCCCATTTTCCAAAATGTTATGATAAGCGTATTTCCTGGTAAAGAATTGTTGCAAGCATCAATTTTGAATAAATTTGCTTTAATATTTACTGATTCATCGAAGATTTCGTATTTCTCCAAATTACCGTTATATGGGATGTGGGCGTGGTTATTGTCCGATTTTTAAAATTTTCGGCCATTTGCTATCCTGTACCAAGGCCAATAACTGTGCCAAGTTTGGAAGAAATCGGTGCAGCGGCTGCCAAGATATACACATGTAACCATAAGTGGGCGTGGCTATGCCCATTTTTCAAAAATTTATAATATTCTTATTTTTCGTCTAAAAGTTATTGCAAATATCAATTTTGAGCGAATAATCTTCAGTAGTTACTAAAATATCGCAGTTTTCGTATTTCTGAAAATTACCGTTATGTGGGAGGTAGGCGTGGTTATTGTCCGATTTTTTTAATTTTCGGCCATTTAGTATGATGTATCAAGGCCAACAACTGTGCCGAGTTTGGAAGAAATTGGTGCAGCGGTTACCAAGATATACACATGTAACCATAAGTGGGCGTGGCTACGCCCATTTGCCAAAATTTTAAAATATTCTTATTTTTCGTCTAAAACTCATTGTAAATATCAATTTTGAGTGAATAATCTTCAGTAGTTACTAAAATATCGCAGTTTTCGTATTTCTGAAAATTACCGTTATATGGGACGTAGGCGTGGTTATTGTCCGATTTCGCCCATTTTCAATACCATCCGTCCTACACCCAAAAGAAGTTCACGTACCAAGTTTCATTAAGATATCTCAATTTTTACTCGAGTTATCGTGTGCACAGACGGACGGACGGACGGACGGACAGACAGTCACCGCTTAATCGATTTCTCTTTTCATTCTGATCATTTATGTATACATTTGTCTATATCTATCTCGATTCGTTTTGCCTGTTACAAACAACCGTTATGTGAACAAAGTTATAATACCCTTGTGCACAAGTGCGCTCGGGTATAAAAATTGTACCAAGCATTTGCCTTTGACTGGCAAGTGTAGGAAGATTAATAAGTTTTAATCGGCCCGTATAAGGCGGAAGGTTATATTGAGAATCCCAACGGAAATTTCTTAAAGCAAAAAATAGGAATTGTTTTTGAATTGATTCTATCTTGTCTGAGTAAATTTGATGACTTGGATTCCAAACCACCGAACCAGAATCGGTCTAACTAATAACAGTATTTTAGTGATATATGGGTCACAAAATTCTTTTGACCATCGTTTCACAAATGCAAAAACACCTTTAGCCTTGTTGACTGTCACATTAATATGAAGAGTAAAATTTAGCTTAGGATCCATTATGATACCAAGGTCCACAGAACTGTATACCTGTTCCAGGTTATGGTTACCTATTTTATAAGAATGAGCAGCTCTTCGCGACAAGCACATTACTTTACATTTCTTTAGATTTAGAGGCATAAGATTTACATCACACCAGTAAGCCATGCTGTTTAAGTCTGATTGTAGCAAAGACCTTTCTTTAATTGAAACGTAGATTTATAAAGCTTTACATCACCTACATACATTAAAATTTTTGAAAATTGTATATCTGTAGAAATATCGTTTATAAAAAGCAAGAACAGAACCGGGCCTAGGTGGGTACCTTGAGGTACTCCTGAAGCAACATCAATGACGTCAGAGATAGTATTTTTAAACATTACCCTTTGTGATCTATCATAGAGGTATGAAGAGATCCTACGCAGAAAATTAGGTGGAAGACAAAGAAGATCAATTTTATAGATGAGCAACGAGTGGCACACTTTGTCAAATGCTTTACTGAAGTCAGTATATATAACATCAAGAGTTTTGCTTTCACTAAATGCTTTTGAGATATAGAATGTTAATTCATAGAATGTATAGAATGTTAATTCTCCACTGAAGATCTGCTACCGCTTTTAAGTAACGGGGTTATTAACGATTCCTTCCATATAGTTGGAAAAAAGGCCTCTTTAAGAGACAAATTAAATAACGCTGTTAACGGCTCATAGAGATAATCAGCACAATTTGTAAGAATACAAGTAGGGATCTGGTCAGGACCATAACTGAAGCACTGCTTTAAGGATTTCAGATAAACTACTGCATCATCGGGAGATATTACTGGGATATTTATTGAGTTAATTGGGCATAGTTTAAAAGGATAGTCAATGTTAGTATGTGAGTTAATGGAATAATTGGATTTGAAAAACTGAGCGAACATGTTAGAAATTGTTTGATTATCACTAGAGACGGTATTTTGATACTTAATGGCGGAAGGAAACCCACGTATATTTCGCTTGGAGCTTACGAAATCATAAAATGATTTGGGGTTATATATTATACGCCGTTTGATTTTACACAAGTAAGCTTTATAACACTTTTTGTTTAATACAAAAAACTTTTGACGCAAAAGTGAGTACATTGATCCCCTTTAGCGCCATTCCCGCTTAACAGTCATAATATTTGTGCACCTGTACATTTTGGCACCATATTCATATAAAATTCCCCTTTTAAAAGCACCCCGCTTAAGTTCCATACCCGCTTAAGTACCACTAAATGCCTACATCAAAAAAATAGAACTCCTTTGTTTTCCCCGTTTAGGTACCACTTAAGGAATTTATTTATTTTTACAGTTAAATTATTTTTTAGTTTACAAATATTCACCAGAAAAAAATCACCGACTTTTTTGTTGAATAATTGTTGAAATTTAGTTATTCAATAAAAAAGTCAGTTATTTTGATATACCTATGTACATATATCAGTTGTTTAATGAAAATGAGATCTCATAAGGAAATATGTGTGCAAATAGTTTCACTCGAATTATTTTTGTTCGTTTTTCATGTTTTGTTGAATAAATGTATGCTTATTTACACATATACATACATATGTAAATACTAGTTATGTATTTAAATAACACTTTTTTTCGCTAAGGATGTTTTTACACATACCTGTAAGTATTTCGGCACCCACTCGCAATCCCCGCATAAGTGCCATACCCACACACAAATATTAAACACACTTGTATCTGGCACTTATCCTACATAGTATGAGTGTAATGGGCTGTTTTGGCTTACGCGTAAGAACACATTTAGCGCATTTAGCTCTAAATGCTACTCTGAATGTACATTTATTGATACAAAATTCGTCACCTAAATGTAACTAAATGCGACTCTATTTTTGCATTAAGAATCTAAATGCTAAAAGCAGCCCTGTGATCTTCCAAAGTTTTCACGATTCGAACATGGTTTAATGAGAAAAAGTGGCAACATTGCTTTTTCGCGTATGCTGAGGTTTCTCTCTGTTTCCTTTGTAAATTGTAGCTTCTCATGATATTTGTTTAGAGTCTGCAGAACTATTTCTACATATTTTCGTCTAACAATTGCAAAGACATCGTCTACATACATCACTATCAATTTGATATTTATATTACGCAGCTCCTTTAGTTCTCTTAAAGTGTTATCCATCAGGTCATCCATGATTATGTCTGCGATTGTAGGGGATAAAGGGTTACCCTTTGGCATTCCGAATGTTTGTGTGTAGATATGGTTTTCATACATAAAATAGTTATGGTGCATTTACATGGTATGAAGCCATTTGAACTGTTGATACGCTAAAATAGAGGGACTACATGTTCTTATGAGGAATTCAATGATATTGAGTGGGATGCATATAATACATTTTTTCATATGAAAAATTATGGGAAGATACTCAGCCCGATTCTGAATAGAAACTCCCTAGGAATTTTTCCTCATTTCTCTTTCCTCCTGTCACTAATAAAAATTCCCTGAGTATTTTTTCCCTTTTCCCTATTCTACTATTCTATACGATCTTCGAAAAAGGGAAAATGTATTTCGGGGAAAAAAGTAGGTATTACGAATGTCAAAAAGGAGGAGAATTGATTTCGTTATTCTGGAAGGATTTTCACCGGTATTTTAAAATGGAACTGCTACAAAAATGTAAGTTAATTACAATTTAAAGAAAATTTGGTGTAATAAAACGTTTAAACCTTTCATTTTAGGTCCAAAACAACAAATAAGAAACAGGTAGAAATCCTAATGACCCTTATGGAAGCTAGGCCGGACATTGCTCGCGGCGTCTATAAGCGCAACAGAGAGGAAGTTTCCCGGTTTTGGCGGAACGCTGAGGTGGAACTAAACTCCGCCGGCCCACCCACAAAAAATACGACTGAGTGGAAAAAGGTTTGTAAAAGTGATTAAATGTGTACTTTTGCTTTAAGTTATCGTTTTATTTACCTTTTATATGTGTGGAGCGACCAAAAGAATTATGTGCGTCAAAAGGCGGCGCAAAATTTAAAAGCCAGCAAAGGCACTGGTGGTGGCCCAAACACCCAACAGAAGCTTTCTTCCAATGAGGAAGTCATACATAAACTGATTGGGATGAAGGAAAGTGTTGAAGGCATATCTGCGTCTACGTTTGGATTGCCAATTTAAAGTGTGTCCAAGAGCATTGCAGAACCTGAGCGAGACGAGTCTGACCTTACAGAATATTTAGAGGAAGTGGAAATAGAGATACATGAGTCTCAAATAAGTCCACTTGTTACAGTCGACGAGTCATCGCCTCCACCACCGCCAGTAAATGTAGCACCAGAAGAGAGACCTACTGTAAAGAAGCCGAAAGCATCCTCCGACCTTCTTGAAGCTGAACTAAGGACTCAGCAAGCCTTACTAGAAACAGTTACTGGAGCAGTTACGAGTTTAACCGAACATCACGAAGAGTAGAAAAGGGACGCAGTCTCGAGTTATGTAGACTCTAGATCTGTGAATGCCGGTCTAGGCACACAAACACCGGACATTGACACGACGGAGCTCTAACTGCCTCGGGAGACCAGAACAATAATAGCCCAACTTCGCTCTGGCTACTGCAGCAGGCTAAACTCCTACCTGAGTAGGCTAAATGCGGATGTGCCGAATGAATGTCCGGCATGCGGAGAGACTCCTCACGACTCGAAACATCTCTTCGCATGCCCGGAAAACCCCACAACTCTAACGGCGTCGTCCCTGTGGACGGACCCCATAGAGGCTGCACGCTTCTTGGGGCTGCCGTTAGTGGAACTCGACGATAACGACTGAGATATCAACCGATCTGGGCGGGGTTGTTGTAGCCGCTACAACAACAACAACAAGAGCAGAAAAGGCACTTCCGAGAAGTGGAGAGGCTTAGAAGAGAAGAAATAGCTGAAATGCAGCGGCTCAAAAATGAGGAAATTGCTGAAATACGGCGGCACAATGACATCATGGAGCACTTACTGAAGATGAAAATGTAAGGTATTTAGTTTAATTATTATTTTTATACAATTTTCTAGTTTTTTGAACGCATGTACCTATATATGTATAACTTTTAATTATTACTAATTTCGCTCAGAAGTGCCTTTTCTGCTCTTCATGATGTTCTGCTAAATTCGTTACTGCTACAGTAACTGCTTCTTATAAGGCTTGCTGAATCTTTAGTTCAGCTTCCAGAACGTCGGAGGATGCTTTCGGCTTCTTTCCGGTAGGTTTCCTTTGTGGAGCTACATTTACTGGCGGTGGTGGAGTCGATGGCTCGTCGACTGTAACAAGTGGACTTATTTGAGACTCATGTATCTCTATTTCCACTTCCTCTAAATATTCTGTAAAGTCAGACTCGTCTCGCTCAGGTTCTGCAATGCTCTTAGACACACTTGAAGGTGGCAATCCAAAAGTAGACGCAGATATGCCTTCAACACTTTCCTTCATCCCAATCAGTTTATATATAGCTCCCTCATTGCAAGCAACTATCTGTTGGGTGTTTGGACCACTACCCGTGGTTTTGCTGGTCGGTCCACACTGAGTAATTGGTTTTGATGCGTACACCTGTGCGTTCCGCCAAAACCGGGAAGCTTACTTTATAATTTACGTTAGAGGAACAGTGGCGCTCACCTAATAGCACACTTATTTTTTAAAATTTTCACAATGTTTTACGTGATACATTTTTATACCCGAGCGCACTTGTGCACAAGGGTATATTATTTTTGTTCACATAACGGTTGTTTGTAACGACCAAAATGAATCGAGATAGATATAGACAAATGTATACATAAATGCTCAGAATGAATAGAGAAGTCGATTAAGCCATGTCTGTCTGTCTGTCCGTCTGTCCGTCCGTCCGTCCGTCCGTGTACACGATAACTCGAGCAAAAATTGAGATATCTCAACGAAATTTGGTATGTAGGTTTCCATTAATCCAAGGTAGGTTGGTGTATGTACATATAGACGCACGCGCATTTACAAACGTTTTACTGAATTAAAATGCGATTTGTAGGCAGAGTGGATTGCGTCTCACTTCTGAACTGTGAACCGGGACACTCAATTTTACAACAAATGAATTGTTATTTATTTAAATTAAGAATGACAGAGTGTGATTATGAAAAATATAAATTGAAAGTATGAAAGTATTTCTCGATGTTCTTGCTACCGCGGCACGTTCTGTTCTCTCGAGTCTGTCTACTCACTCGCTGGATTCTGACAGCTGTGTCTGGGTTGCCATCGCTTACACATGGTAACCGCTCCACCAATTTTTCCCAAACTTGACACAGTTGTTGGTCTTAGTAAACATGCCAAACAGCTGAAAACTTAAAAAATCGGACAATAACCTTGCTCACCTCATACATAACGGTAATTTAGAGAAATACGAAAAGTTCGATATATCAGTAACTGTTTGCGATGATACTAGAAAATACAACCCTATCGTAAGTTGTTTGACATGTTAATTATCACGCATTCCTTTTCTTATGAATTTTCGTTACTTTTGTTCTCTTCTTGTATAATAAAATTT
>NW_023460598.1:2003-3668 GCF_013731165.1 Rhagoletis pomonella | reverse complement strand
ATTTACTGGCGGTGATGGAGGCGATGGCTTGTCGACTGTAACAAGTGGACTTTTTTGAGACTCATGTATCTCTATTTCCACTTCCTTTAAATATTCTGTAAGGTCAGACTCGTCTCGCTCAGGTTCTGCAATGCTCTTGGACACACTTGAAATTGGCAATCCAAACGTAGACGCAGATATGCCTTCAACACTTTCCTTCATCCCAATCAGTTTATATATGACTTCCTCATTGGAAGAAAGCTTCTGTTGGGTGTTTGGGCCACCACCCGTGCCTTTGCTGGCTTTTAAATTTTGCGCCGCCTTTTGACGCACATATTTCTTTTGGTCGGTCCACACCTATAAAAAGTAAATAAAACGATAACTTAAAGCAAAAGTACACATTTAATCACTTTTACAAACCTTTTTCCACTCAGTCGTATTTTTTATGGGTGGGCCTGCGGAGTTTAGTTCCACCTCAGCGTTCCGCCAAAAACGGGAAACTTCCTGTTGCCCTTATAGAAGCCGCGAGCTTCCATTAGGGTCATTAGGATTTCTACCTGTTTCTTATTTGTTGTTTTGGACCTAAAATGAAAGGTTTAAACGTTTTATTACACCAAAATTTCCTTTAAATTGTAATTAACTTATATTTTTGTAGCAGTTCCCTTTTAAAATACCGGTGAAAATTCTCCCAGAATAACGAAATCAATTCTCTCCTTCTTGACATTCGTAATACCTACTTTTTTCCCTGAAATACATTTTCCCTTTTTCGAGATCGTTTAGAATAGAAGAATAGGGGGAAAATCCTCAGGGAATTTTTATCCATGATAGAGGAAAGAGAAATGAGGAAAAATTCCTAGGGAGTTTCTATTCAGAATCGGGCTGTATGTGGTAGCTAAATCTAGCCACCAAAGCTCTAAAACGGCAACACTGGTTGTATGCATGAGTAATTTTTCACTTTGGCGGCATTTGGCGGCAATTGGCGGCGTGCGTAAATATTAGGTAATGCTAGGTTCACATATATGTAGATTATCCTCATTTTCGAGCTTAACTCCCTAATGTGTAATTAGAAAAAGAGATTAACCATACAAAATTCGTCCCTTGTTAATCTGTAATTATAAAATAATTTCAGATTTAAGCGACAATTTTTCGGTGTCCAACCTGCTTCTGTCGATTATTTTTGCGAAGAAGAGGAGAAATGCCGGGTAGTGTTTAGTAAGTGGCCCACCTATTTCGGGGTATTGCGTCCAAAGGGGTGACCCGATCCAGATTAAAGTATTTCAGATTAAAGTTGTTAATAAATTAGTGCGCGGAAATTTCAAATCTGTGTTTTAAATTAAAGCTCACGGGTAAATTGAAAGATTTTAATTTAGAGCGCGCGTTTTCTTGTAATAACCCGAAATAAGTGGGCAATTAGGATAAGAGTACCCTTTGCTAGGCCCAGTTGCCGCGGTGAATTTTGGAAGTCGCATTATGAAAAAACTAGTGCTCCGGAAATTTAAACATTAGTGCTAAATCAAAGCTTAATCCTTTGTAGGACAACGGTCAGTTTTGGAAGTGCTCATCACAACTAAAACAATGCATTCCATCGCGTTTCGCTTAGTGGCAGAGGAAGAGGAAGAACGGTTGATGGTGCAGAAGATCGAACGACGAAAATTGCATGATGCCATAAATCCCTTCGAGTTGCCG
>NW_023460598.1:0-1903 GCF_013731165.1 Rhagoletis pomonella | reverse complement strand
AGCACCCAGGCAACATCCAAGCAACATCATCGCAACACATCTCCAAGTCCCTAGCAACACCCAGCAAGTCGTGTATAGCAACGTATATGTTTGTGTGTTGGTAACAACAGAGATACACTTGCGTATGTATTGTATGTTAAAGCCACAAATGTTCAACTTAATGTGAATCTATGTGTGTATGGGTGTGAGTGGAGTGAAAGTTGGAGGGTGAAAGGATGCGTGTGCGTGTGGCCGTCAATCGTGTTGAGTGAAGGTGGCGTCGTGAAAGGAAATTTCAAAAGGCGGTCAAAGCGGTAGGGTACGATCACCAAGCGAAGATTGGCTTTGATCACATCGAAAAGTACATGGGCGACGGAAAGTTCAAGGACGGAAAGTTCTTTTTTCAAAAACAAAAAAAAACCGAGAAATTTAACAGAAAGTCCCGGTAGCTATTGTGTGAAAGTTTCAACCCGTTAAAACGGATTAAAACTGCGTTTTTTTGTTTTTTTAAACAACAGCGAAATCCTGCCTAGTAGAGGTAAGTCTGTGCCGTGAAACTTTAGATAAACTTAAATAATTGAACGAAATGAAATTTAAATAAATTAAAGTAAAAATCCAGCTAAGCGATAGCATTAAATTCAATTAATATGAGGTCAAATGAAATAACATAAACTTGAAATTGGAGTAAAATAAAATAAAATTAAATTTAAATAAAATTAAATGTAAATAAAATAGAATGAAATGAACTCAAATAAAATAAAATTAATATAACTCAGAACTAAATAAAGTGTACCTACATATGTACATATGTATGTATGTACGTCTATTGTGGATATAGATACATATGTGCGTGTGTTTGTTGCAAAGACGAACAAAAGCGCGTATGTACATATATACACAAATGTTAACAAAAAAATCCAAATCCACGTACAAACAGACGAACTAAGGCAGAGTTTCAAATCTTTTAGGTCCTCGCCAGGCAGGGGTGTGAGAAGGGCCTCTATTTAAACCAAATGCCCAGCGCCTTATACGGTGAACATAAGCACTTACTTATGTACAAATATCATACATAAGAACGGGTCAACAACCTGGAACGGCATAGGATTTAAACCATTTACATAAGGAAAATAAAAAGCGATCATATTCAGCGGATTGAGAGGGAGAAAGAGAGGCGTTTACATATCCGCATACATCTATGTACCAGAGCGCCAGACGTCGCGGGAATATTTTTCCACCGCTCCATCATAGCGCTCCGCTGAGCGCAACATCAGTTCCAGTGCGCTCACTAGAATTTGGGTACCTGGGAGCAGAGGGGTGCACCCACGAGGCAGCCATAACCTCAAATCTTTCAATTTTGGTATTGAATTTTTTTTTATGAATTGAGATTAATTTTCACCCTCGGGATTCTTTTTTTTACATTAATACTTATTTCGATTCACGATTTTAGTTTTAGTTAGACATCTTATTTTTTACTATAATGTGAATACATAGGCTCATTTTTTTCATAATTTCGCGTTAGTAAAGAAATATTAGTAATTTTCGCATTAAGTTATCAGGATTAGTGCAGTAGTTTTTGCTCACTTTTTTTTTCCTCACCCCTTGAATTTTTGAGTTTAAGCCGGTATCCAATTTAGTTTCACCACTTTATTTTAAATTTTTGTTTTGCGTATAATACAATATTAAAATTCTTTTTCGCTGCTAATTGAAGCACAGCTAGCGCGCACTCGATGATAGGTTTCTAGGAAATGAATTCCATATGTGAGACCAAGCTGACATCTAGCTCAGTTCCAGGCTCCAATGTGTGAGCATTGGAAGTTATGATTATATGTGCATGTATGCTAATGACATTGCATTTCAGCTCTCCCATCTCCTAGATGCAGGCGCCTCCATCGGAAGAGAGATCGGTAAGTGGTAGAGTGTAAGT
>NW_023460597.1:0-34514 GCF_013731165.1 Rhagoletis pomonella | reverse complement strand
CGAATAGAATAATATTGCTCCGGCCCAATGTGCTGCTCTTGTAAAAACAATGCCCAACAGATGCGCTGAGGTAGTACGTCAGAACGGTTATCCTACGAAATATTAAAGGTTCGATTCAATAACAATACAAAAAAATGCAAATTTGACTTACATAGATATTTTATTTTCAGATGACTTAATTATATGTCCAAGCAGTAAGAAGGAGCATTACAAAAATTTAATGAAAATATTTCTTACTGAAGTGATGTACCTCTTTTTGGTATGTTATTTTTAAAATTAAGCCAAAATTTAATAAATTAAAAGTTCTGTTTCATTTTTCTTTATCTAAAATACGTTTTAATAATGATATAAGGAAACAAAATGCCAATGTCTTAATTCGGTGGAAGGTATTTTAAAGATCCCTAATTCAAAAATATTTTGAATGGGGTTGCCACTTGTTTCGAGTTGCATATTTAGATATCGAAATCCAAATTTCGATTCGCCGGGTCTGCAAGTATTTAATAAGAGTTTTGTTGAGTTTCATAATTTAACCTTTTGCATCAATATACTTTACTGAATGAAGGCTAAGCAATAAAAAATATAGTATATAGATAACCTATTCGTATGCTTATAAAAAAAAGACTTTACTTTTATTATAAGTAAAATAACTTTTTTTATTAACTTCAATTTACAGTGTAGCTTGAAAATTTAGGCAAAACTTATTATTCACGTCAGTTATACTTGTAATATTTGCACTTGTTTCGTAGTATGTATAATTGCTTTTATTCGATACATTATAAAAAAGCTCAAATGATAACACAACACTTTCATTATATTTTCATCACTAATGTTAAGCGTTTTTGCAAAACCTTTAGGTGGTTCACATGGTGTCGTAAGTGTCGTTTTGTCGTATGTCGCAAAGTTTTTAACGGCTAAATAAATAAAATAAACGTTGAAACCAAAACCAACTATTTTTTAACAGTGTGAAACTTCATAATACTACTTTTTTGGTACCTTGGGAATCCCTTAAATATAATTTTAGCTGTTTAAGGTTTACGACGTACAACATTACAACAGTATACAACGCCTTGTGAACTCCCTAATTGTGTTAAACAAATACGATAAAAACAGAACAAATGTGTTGTATTATAATTCGTACTATGTTTTTTACAGTGTGGCGAACGAAAACAATCGCACATTCTACGAAACAACTGCAGATTTTACCAAAAGAATTTCGTTAAATATATGAACTATTTTTGTGCATTTTACAAAAATTTCGTAAACAACGAAATATTCCAAAATTATTTAGAAAATAGTACGAAATTCGTTAGTAAATAGTACGAATATATTCGTAAAATGTACAATGAAAATGAAATGAAACTATGAAGTGAAAACGAAAAATTCAATGTCAATGAAAATTTATTTTTTTAATTTTAGCTTTTCGATATATCATTTTAAGCGATTCTCGATTATTAAAGGCTATTCTATTTACATCTAGCAAGTAATTATTTGGAAAATTATTGTGAGTTTAAGACAATGATATTCTTTATCACAAGATAATGGTTTTGGGAAAAACGCCCAACTCTTCTTTTTCACAGCCACAAAACTTTGTGAAAAAATTTTGCCAAATTAATTAATTTACATTTGAAAACAGAATCGTATGATGAAAAATGTTTTCACTTCACGTTTTCGTACAATCAACGAACACTTTCGTGGCTCAAAATGACGAAAAACATCGTAAAATGTACGCAACTTTTCGTTATATTTACTCAAATTTTATTGCCAGTGTTTGTTATCGTTAAAAGTATTTACACAAATTTAGTAAATCATTTCCTTTTAAAATAACAACTAGTAATCTGTATAACTACCATTAGCATCGATTACTGCTTGCAACCAGAGATGCTCAACAAACTATATGAATCGATTTCGTTTTGTAGATGCGCAAAAATAACTTATCAAAATAATTTCGTTTCGTTTCAGAGCTGAATTAACGAAACAAACTGAATCGTTAACGTTGAAACGAAATAAATTATCAATCGTTCACATCGAAACAAAATAAATCAACGAGAAGTTGTTGTATGCCATTGCCAGCTCACTACAAGGCCCTGTCTCCACAGGAAAACACTGATGTCGTGATAACCATGTCACAAAATATATTTCCAATGGAGACCGCCTATTTCTTATGTGCTGCAATATATGTCAGCGCTTATTGCTTGACATCTATTGCAGGCAATTCGATAGTTTGACAGCCATATTTTCATTTGAAAGAAAGTATGCTGGTGGTAACATCGATGAAATTTTGATATTAAATGAAAATAAACATCTGTTCCGTATTGGATAATTTATGATTACGTTTTAGGAAATTATTTAGCTAGTTTTTTAAAGATTTAAATGTTTTTAAACACCGAAATTGAGAGAATGTTGTCTGGTGGCGTCATGCGGCAAATGCCTATTTCAAGACATCAAAGTGCCCACACACAAAAACTTGCAATCACATTGCTCGTCAAAATGACAGTTGGTAGGCCATCGCTGTTCGCCTATGGAGTTCTGCAGTTAAATAAAAACTGAATCGTTTCAACAGAAACGATTGCTTTTTTTGGTAAACGCAAAAATTTACGTCACAGTGCATCCTTGATTGCAACATAGCTGGGCTGAATACAATCAAATTGTGAAGAAGCGAAATTGTAAGCTCAGCCTATAAGGGCCTGTGCCAATTGATAGAAAAGTTCTAAGGTGAAAAAACTTTTTACTATGGTGAGAAAATTTTACATTTCTGCTGTGCCAATTCGTAACTTTTTACTGCTGGAAAATTTTGACAGTTGCTTTGATGCACAAGAAGACTACCGAGTTTGCAATTTATAAAATGCAGCAATTATATAGAAAATATTTGCCTTTGCTGATTTCAATTCTTCTGGAACTGAAATCCATGCATTTGTTAGACCTTTTAGCAGTAACATTAGTAATAAAAACACGTCAAAACCGTCGGGTAAGTGTGTTTACAAAACTGTTTAAAACCGTGTACAATTGTTTCCAATAAACACATAAATATGTATGTAGTTTTAGCGTATTATGTACATGCAACAAGACGTTTATTTCAAAATACTAAACAGCATCATGAATGGCGATAACAAGACTACAAAAATGCATCTAAGGCTGTCCTCTGTTATAAGTCACATTCCGAAAAAGCGCCACGGATGATCAGTGGAGTACGAAGTCATTTGCTTTTTGTATTGGATGGCATATGGATGCAGTTATCGAGTAGTTGCTGGATTTTTAGGCATAAGCCATTTCACTGCGCGAAACATTATTCAAAAAACCTTAAGTGAAATTATTGCAATGCATGGTTTAATAAGGCATGGCACTGCAGAAGAAAATGAAAGGACTGCTGATAAATTCTGCCAAAAAACAAAATCAATCGCATTTCGTAATTTTGTTGGAGCAATTGATGGCACACATATTCGCACAAAATGTCCTGTCAATAAACACGATGAATACATTAACCATAAAAGGTTCTACTCCATCCAGGCGCAGGCGGCTGTGGACAGCGATTATAAATTTACAGATGTTTTCATTGGCTACCCGGGATCTGTACACGATACCAGAGTGTTTGTGAATAGCCCTTTATATGCTAGAGGAGACTATCCTCCCAGGGGCAAATTCTTATTCGGCGATAAAGGATACCCATGCCAAACGTTTCCAGTAGCAGTTATCACCCCATTCAAAGAACCTCTGACATCAAATCAAGCCAAGTTCAACGTCGCGCATAGTAGAGGAAGAATAGTTGTTGGAGCAGCTTTTGGAATTTTGAAAAATAGATGGAGAAACATATTTAATAGGAATTTGGAATTGAAAATTGAAAACTGTATTAAAACGATATTTGCAGCATTTATATTGCACAGCATTTGCATTCTTGCAGATGATTTCGATCCATCTTCCCTGGCTACTGAGAATGAAACCTTTAATGTAGAATATGTCTAATCTGCGAGAAATATAACTGACTCTGAGGACGGTTTAAGAATACGAATTGAAATATTCAATGAATTCCTTCAAACTATTTAATCATCAATAAAACAAGACTTAATTAAAAAAATGCATAGGTTTTTATTTACATATATCACATATTCTTTTTTTAGTCTTTTTATATCAGTCTTATTTACATTTACATAAAAATATGAAGTGGGAGTGAAAGAATTCAGATATATAGATCCATTTCATTACTAGCGCTACTAGTTTTATAAAAGAGTAATATATCTCAAGCTACAAAAATTCATCACATTACTCATTGTACTGGTTTATATTGTATCTAGAGGTACATGTTGCATAAAAATAATAAAATAAAGTGAATTCTAGGAACAAATAAAACAAAAAATTAAATATACTTCTACCAAAAAAATATTTACATACACTAATTCTAATAAAAAAGATAAAACAAAAAAAAAATAGTTAAAAATATCTCAAAGCTACGGACTAGTCAGAATCTGAATCGGATGTCAAAAGGAGCGCTGATGTATCGATGCGCCGATAATCTGTCTTCACCATCTGCCCAAATACTGTCAAAAGGGTTTTTTATTAATTTTTTGATCCCTTTTATATATATGTTGCTCTAAACGCTTAACTCAATTCTGTGCTGCAGAGTGCCGGGATGTTGATGGCAGCGGTCTCAGTCTCGACTCTTCGCTTGATGTCGACTGCGAATTTGACAAGGTCTCAACCGGCTGCAGATCCAAGACAAATGAGGCGTTCTCTTCTCTCCTTGGCTGCATCGACACCGACACCTCTTCTTCTTGATAATTCTTGCTGTCAAATTTTTCACTAGTCCTGCCGTATCAACAATTTTTATTCACCTCATAGCTGTCAAAACTTTACTATGCAGTGTACTTTTCTATCACAGATCCTAAATCCTTTATTTCTTTGATAGTGTTCAGTATGTCCAGGTCTTTATTAAAAGATCGTTGTCGTTTCATAAAAGACCAAACATTTTCAATGAAATTTTGTATAAAAAAAAAAATTGTAATTGAAATCTGGACAATTCCATTATATTAGGCCCACTGCTACGGGCTTTTTTCATGAAAACGCATTAAAACCAGGATACGAAAATAAACCGTGCAAAACAATTCCCATTTGCTCATCGATTATCTTATCACTTGTGGTTTTGTACAGTTTTTTACATAGTCAGAAACAAATTGTAAGATTCACTGTCATTTTCCCCAACAAAAAACGTTTACTTTTCGTTTGAGACAATTGTACCATAGGGTACATTATATTTGTATGCAAACGTTTCAATTACGTGAAAAATTATTTTTTTCTTTCTGTCAATTTTCATATCCAATTCAATTAAAAAAATTGTATTTAAATTTTTTTTTAATTCCAGGCAGCCATTCGTTTTTTGTTTAGTTATTGTCATATATGTAATACTCCTATATTGGCAGTAAGAGCTAGTACCGTCCGAAAACACTACAGTACAGATATATCAATAAACACGTACGAAAGAAAAGGAACACATACGTTTATAAATAAACATGTACACAACACATATAAAACAAGTAATTTTTATCAAAAAAAAACCGACTTAAAAAAACATATATATATATATCTATATATTTCATGATCCAATGATCGGATCTATACCAAATTATTATGGGACCACCTATGAGACACTACCTTTCCGTTGCAAAAAATTATTGAAATCGGTTGACGTGGTGCAAAGTTATGCGGTAACATATTTAAAAATCTTTTCAACGGAATCGTAAGAATGAGATTTTTGATGCTGTTTTTTTACTTTTTTCAAAGATTTATTTACGAAATACTTAAATAACTAGGCCAAACCTATTCCGATTTAGACTTATGGGATCTCGGTAGAAAGGTATTTTCCCACTATTTTCATTTATGTTACAAAAAAGCTCTTTTATATTTAAACTTTTTCCAAATTTTACACCCAGGGCCATCGTGTCGGGCATACACAGGCTTTGGTTAAAAAAAAAATTTTAGCCCTAATTAGGACACTTAAAATTTTATGAGCACAATGAAAAATCCGGAAGCTCTTCACTTTTTTGGTATTTCACTTCACTTTAGTTCGTGCTGGCTACAGCCCTGGGAGGGACCTAAAGTTTTAATTCGACTCCGAACGGCGTTTGTATATTTATGAGAAGCTGTTTTTTATCTCAGAAATACACTCGGAAGTTTGCCATTGCTTGCCGAGGGGCAATGTTAACAGTTTTTAGCACAATATTTTGTCTAACTTCCTATTAGGAATGCAAGTCAAAAAAATTCATCGATGTTTTTTTCCATTTGATGCAACGAAATTTAGCATCGATTCATATCGATATATCGTATATAAACATCGATATTTTCGATGCATCGAATGAAAATATCAACTCTTTCTTTTAAATAAAAATATATACCACGAAAATTAAACAATCGGAGCTTCGATAAATGTTTAAGTATTAACTCACAGTGAAATGTATTTATTGATTTAAATAGAAACAAATCCCAGTTTTTTTGTTCTTTTGAGAAGGTTTCGAAAAAAGTTTTCGGAAGGTACTGAAGTGGCGACAATAAGCATAGTAAAATAATATAAAGTGTGCCAGCTAGCAATGAGATTCTATTTCGGTACACTTATTTGGTAATTTATTATCATTTTTTTTTTCATTTGACACCCTTTTGAGTGAGAATTTATGAAGTTTTGTGATTTGAAAAAAAAAACATGTCAAGAAATTTTTGCCGCTTGTGCAAAAGCACACATAACGTTGCAGTACTGATATTTTCAGTCCCTCAGGATGAGGATCTAAGCTGAAATTGGGAAGAGGTGTGCAACAAAACCAAAGGTCAATGCCAGAATTGAAAACAGCGAAAATGACAAGCTAAAATTTTGCTATGAAATAAGCGTACATCATTTTATATTATTTCACTATGTTTATAAGCTATGTGAAATAAATTTGGAAATTGCTGTTTAAAATCTGCCCAAATTTCCAAAGGGTTTTAGAGTGTCAATATCATATCATAAATTAGCAATTTATTAGTGCAAATAACTCGTACCCTTTGCATAATATTAATAGAATGTATATTGTAATAGTGTATAAATAGTGGAATTTCCACATTTAGAATAGTTACTAGAGCAAAGAGTTTGGAAGCATACAAACTAATTTTAATGTGTACAGTAAACATTGCACGCAAAAGTCGATGCATCGAAAAAAATACATCGATATATCGATATATATCGGAAGGTCCAAAACATCGGGTTTATTGGATGCATCGAATAGCAAACATCGATGTTTCCGATGCATCAATATTTTTTCTGCATCCCTACTTCCTATTAACTACATTACTTTTTTTTTGTATGTATAACTTGTATTTATTTATTTCATATTTTTTGCGAAGCTAACAATAAGTTTTAAAATTTTACAAACTATCATTACATTTAAAATTTCTGCGGCAACGCTTAGAATTTTTTTACATGCTATATAGTTATTGCAGTTGATGCGGGTGTCAGAATGGACAAGGTTCCGAGCAGGGGGTTTGCTGGATATCGTGCTGGGAAGGCGGTTTGAAAGTACGAGTTCCAGAGCCGCAGTGCCTGGGCGGGTGGAAAGGAGTAGTTTTCACGCAGCGCCTTCGCTTCTCTATATTTAATTAATTTCAGTCCATTAGGCTGTGTTTGGTCGGAAAGGACAAGTAACTTACCAAAACTAAATTTTTTCAATTGAAAAAGGAATATTTTATAAACTAAACGAGCATAATTTATATGTAAGTACATATTTCAGTGTAAATATAGTATACACAAGTACATAGCTATAATTACGACACTACGTGTAAAATCATATACCGCAAGAGTTTTTTTTGAATATAACAATTTTGAAATGGATATAAGGAAAATATGGTTCGATAATCTAGTCACCAGATAAGTAAATAGTTCTGTCCTGAGCTTCCGAGAATAAACGCTCACTTACTCACTTAATAATGGGTCCAATCCCGTATTTCTCGGACTAAAACTAGTAAAACTGACAAAAAATAAAAATCCGCTCAGAGCGAGAAAAGTACGGGATCGATTTCTAGTAAAAAATGGTAACTTCTGACAACTTCATCGTAACCTCCAAATTTTGGATATATGTAAATTTTAGCTTATTTCGTATGTAAACACGCTCAGCCCACACATGTAAATAACCAAAAATACTTTTAAATTCATAAGAATCAACTCAAACAAGTAATTAAATACTTTTCAACATGCCTTAGCAGAGTGCACTTTTCTTTTGTTTACAATTTGGTTGTCAAACACACTACAGCTGATCGTAGAAAAATCTTCGGACTAAAGTTGGTAACTTCTGTCAGAGAGAGGACCTTACTATCTTTTTTGTCCTCTCAATAGTCAGCGAACGAGGATGGGATCGATTTCCAGTAAAATCTGACTAGTTTTTATTATTTCTGACTAGTCCGAGATCGCAACTAATAATTACATACAACTTTACTAATTCCACTGCAAGGTCAAAGCAATTACATTAATCAAAGCACGGTACGTTAATGTTATCGCCTGTCGGTTGGCTAAGTACGAACGGAATGAAAGAGCGATGTCTATGTTTTTTTCTAGTCGATTTATCTTCGATGTATCGTTCAGCAAAATATCGATATATCGTTTGCATCCCTAGACACAGGCAGTGTTGCCAGTTTTTGGGCGAGCTTATTCCCTTTTTGTCCATGCAATTCTAGATATGAAAATATTTTGCCTTAAATATGTCTCTCATTTACAATATTTCTGCGTTTTCCACCACCTGTCCCATGTGGAGAAAGGGCTTTTAGTAGGGATTAGGATCCACGAAAACTGAAGACCGGTTAAATAACTTGTTTTTAATTTTTATAGAGCACGAAGAGGCGAGATCCATCAGCTACGAGAGAATCATTAAATAATTTAGTACAAAATCAGGAAGGCCAGTATAGCAAATTTGTTTTTTTCTTCAAGTATTTATGTTATTTGAAAACATAGTAGTTATGTTACCGCATAACTTTGGACCACGTCATTTGGACCACGATTTCGAAAATTCGTTTTGCATCGGAAAGGTAGTGTCTCAGAGATGGTCCCATACCAATCTGGTTAAGATCCGATCAGTGGATCATGAGATATATATATATATATATATATATATATTTTATATGAGAGTTGAAGTCGAATTCTTTTGCTAAAAATTACTTGTTCTTTTGTTGATTTAATGTTTATAATTTTTTTTTATAAAAGTCTAGCATATTGCATAACCATCGCCACATAAATACGCATTTCAAACGTCGTAACTGTAACAATTACAATCACAAATTTTAAACTTTTTATTAAGAATTTCTAGAAAAATTTTGGTTACGCGTAGGGTAAAGTGCGAATTTCTAAACGCTAGAAAATAGATTTTATAGCTTCTTGAAATTCGAACTTCAACCATTACTAATTTAATGTGCTATAAAACAGCATACCTAAAATTTTTCCAAAAATTGTGAATAAAAAGTTTAAGATTTTTGACAGTAATTGTTAAAGTTTGTTGAATTTTTATAATTTTTGTGTGAGAATCAAAAATTTTGTACGCACAAGTATGATGAAATTTTATTTTGTTTTATTATATATTGTTTATAAATGAATTATATTTGTATAAATCATATGTTTTCAGACATATGTTTTCAGTCATATGTTTGGTAAAAAATATTGTTCTTTGAAAAAAAACATGCAAAATCCAACGGATATATTAAAAAAAAAATATTTTTTGTACTTTTTATTATACTGATATTATAGATTTTGAGACGAGAAACACGATTACTCTGTTTAAAAAACGACAAAAAAAAGGTCAACACCTCAATTTGAAAAATGCATTATATATTGCATTTTTTATGATTTGCATGCAGCTGTGCATCCTTCACACAATTTTAGTGCTATTCAAGACCTTTAATTTGAGCAAAGGTAGAAGTCTGAGAACTAAATTGTTACGATTCTGAAATTTCACTCGACATTTTACGCAATTTTTTTTCTAATTTCGGAGTAAAAACTAGCACAGCAGTTTCGTAGTTTGGTTTAAAGTTGTTATAACGTGGCTCTTAGACGGCCTAAAGGCTTCTACCTTGGCTCAAATTAAAGGTCTTGAAATGCACTTATTGTTCGAGGGATATAAAATTGAGTGAAGGATGCACAGCTGCATGCAAATCATAAAAAATGCAATATATAGTGCATTTTTCAAATTGAGAGGTTGACATTTGTTTTCGTTTTATAAACAGTGGAATCGTGTTTCTCGTCTCAAAATCTAAAATACTAGCATAATAAGAAATATATAAATTTTTTGTTTTGGAATAAATCGCGTGGATTTTTCATGTTTTTATCGAAGAACACTACTTTTGACCATTTTTTTTTAAAGTCAAGGCGAATCGTGTTTCTCGTCTCAAAATCTATAATACTAGTATAATAAGAAATATACACATTTTTTGTTTTGGAATAAATCCCGTGGATTTTGCATATTTTTTTCGAAGAACACTACTTTTGAGCAATTTTTTTGAGGTCAAGGCGTAATTGTGGCTCAATGGCAATATTTGTTCGTCAAAGGGATTTACTTTAGCTTTCAAGACCATTTTGTTTCGTATCAAAATGCTGCTTCTGTCGAAAGCGCTACGATTAATTCGCATGCAGTGTTCAAAAAGCACACTGTGCGGTTTGCGAAAGGACAAGAGATGTATTTTAAAATGCTGTGCATATTTTTCAGATATGAGTTCAGCGAGAAAATCTATCAGAAATGGCCAACTTCATATCAGAAATTTCAAATATTCGCCCTCCCCCCTTCCCACCCTGTAGATCTGGCCTTGGTGCTTTAGTTTTGTCTTACAATGTACTTATGTATGTACATACATACATATCTATATATGTTTGTATCAAAATGGAATGAACTTGTGTTGTACCTATTGTGTGTGCATTAGT
This sequence comes from Rhagoletis pomonella, assembly GCF_013731165.1. Classification (NCBI taxonomy): domain Eukaryota; kingdom Metazoa; phylum Arthropoda; class Insecta; order Diptera; family Tephritidae; genus Rhagoletis; species Rhagoletis pomonella. The sequence goes on along the minus strand of NW_023460597.1, from coordinate 23,608 downwards.
TTCGCTACTCGGATTTCTACAATTTACTCATCCGTGTATACCTAATTCATCGACAAACACATTATTGGTGATGTTTTTGACATGTTTTGTCTGTGAATGTGAAATGTTGATTTTGGTACTTCAGCGGTTGATGATTGGTTGAACAAAGTATTGTTTAAAGTTCATTACGCTCGAATATGTAGACAGAAACTGTACATACATACGTACCATGTACCTACATATGCATACTAGTTATGTTTCGAATGTCATATTTTTCACAATCACGAATTCGAATTTTCGGAATGGGAATGCGATTGTTAGGAATAACAATGAAGAAGCTATAATCAACTTAAGTCATCATTTTATAAATTATTAGAACATTGAACCAGTGCTCAACCTATACATTGTTCTAATCTAGTAGTCATAGTTCAAAAGGGGCATATAACATTTCAGAATAAGTTATTTTGCTGCCCTTTCTCCCATGAGGCGATTTCTTAGAGGCTCGTATATAAAGCTTAAATTAGCGGTGACATAGCCATAGCCATATAAATCAGCTGTTCCAACCAACCTTATGGCCAACACTGCATTCGATTAGTGATGCCACACCATAACGCCATAGTCATAACCAGGGAACGGATTTTTAGGACCTAAAAACCTATAAAAAAGGCAAAATAAAATAACGAAATAGGCTGGAAAAGGCAAAATAAAATAGCGAAAAAGGCAGGAAAAGACACTAGGTATTGCAAAAAAGGCAAAACAAAATAGCGAAAAAGGCAGGAAAAGGCACTAGGTATTGCAAAAAAAGCAAAATAAGGCACTAAAAAAATACAGAAAATACAAAGAACAATCAAAAAATACATTTATTTTAGAAATGTTTATATTACAAGTAAAAAGAGAAAAACTATGAAGTAGTTTCATTATATGAAAAATTTGTACTTTGAATCTTTGACTATTTTATCCTTTCGAGTTTCTAACTCATAAAATTTTAATCTGTAGTAACATTGAACCACAAGATGCATTTTGAAGTTTTCTAGCAGCATTTTCATTCGATTTTCGCGAAGAAAAGCCTTGAATGTACTAAATGTGCGCTCGACGTAAGTTGATACAAGTGGAGCCCAATTTAAATATGAAACGTTTGGAACGTTCATATTATCAGGAATAAGGGCGTTTTTCGCGCCCTTAACAATTTTATCCACACCCCTTATTGTCTCCAAGCCTACGTTAGCTGAGAAAACCGCTTTGAATTTTTCCAAAACCAATTTGGCATGGGCATGTGCATATTTTTTAATCTTAAAAAAAATGTAAATGCTATAATCACTTTTTTTAAAGGTAGAAAAGGCAAATATCTTAAAAAAGGCAACATCAAATGTGTATATATGGAATCAGGGAAAGCTAAATCGTGGACATTCTTAATCGAATATACTCTATCTCTTTAGCAGAAAAAAAGGCAATTTCCATAAAATCCGTTCCCTGGTCATAACCATAGCCATAGAGACTTATTGAATTTTGGTTTTCCGCCATAAACATAATCAGCTGATATCTGAAGTGCGATTGAAAACGTGTTGCCAGACGTTCAAAAAAGGATGTTCACGTCCAACGTTTTGGCATAAGTATAGAATATGAACCATTTAGCTATGCAAAAAACCAAAAATGTGGATCGGTAGAACTTCTATCGCTGATTTCAAAATTATTTGACGCAAAAGTATAAAGAATATATAAAAGGTTAAATTAAAAGTTTTTGATTTTTTGAAATATTTACATCTTATGAGCTAAATAACCGATTTAAAAACTAATTATGTCTAAAAAAAGACAATTAATTTATCTTTCAGCTGATGTATAATTTATATGCCTTTTTATATTTCTAGTCCAAAACTACTAAAAAAGGAAAAAATTGTATTTTTTCATGGAATAACATTTTTTAACAAAATCTATTAATTAAAGGCCAGCTCTCAAGAAAACGGTAAAAAAAAAACTTGCGACGAAAGTGTGTTCCAGGAATTTTGACATCTGATACTTCACCTCACTCTTTCCTAAAGAAATAATCGAACGGGCACATATTTCTGTTGCACGCATGGGTTGTCTTGTGCTCTTTTTTCACAAAAAACTTTAGAAAACCGTAGTAGAAAGCGTAGCAAATTTCTTAAGAACTGCGAACTGTCTCAAGAAAATTTTGCACAAGAAAATTTCTAAGCACTTTCTTGTACGTGATTTTATATGGAGATTTTGCTTTTCTTGAGAGCTGCATACTGGTCTTAACACAAAAGAAATTTATATTATTAAGAAAGTACACGTTAGTACCTTTAATTTGATGTACATATTTTGTTACGATCTGCTGTTGAGTTTTAAGAATTTAGTGTTAATTAAGCGATATTGAAAGAAGTTCTGGACAAATATCCTACAATATTACACATTTTCCGCCTCTAGCAACACCGATATTCTTGACTCCGAAAAATAACCTGTTAATCGTTATGATACCTATAATCGATGATAGTTAACGTGGTTATGGTTATGGCTATGGGTATGGCTAGGGAATCCTATCCCGCATAAAAATCGCAATGCCGCGGGATCGAGGTCATAAATCCCGCGAATCGGCGGGATTTGAGGGACTGAAAAAATCATATTATTTCCTCTAAACAGTTATATTCAATATATATGTGAAATCATTTCGGAAATCACCACATTTCCTCATTAGACTTCTTTCAGTAGGATTCGAATCGACGATCCCACTGAATCATCCAGTTACCTACGCACTGTGCTAAGTTCGCCTTGTGAATTCACGTTGCTTTTTTCCACTATTTCATTGTGTAAAAAAGCAACAAGAATTCACAAGGCGAACTTAGCACAGTGCGTAGTCAACTGGCTGAATCAGTGGGATCGTCGGTTCGAATTGTTCATTGTGGAAAAAAGCAACAAGAATTCACAAGGCGAACTTAGCACAGTGCGTAGGCAACTGGCTGAGTCAGTGGGATTGTCGGTTCGAATCTTACTGAAAGAAGTCTGATGAGGAAATGTGGTGATATCCGAAATAGCTATCACTTCTACGGCCTCACTAAAACGGCCTCAAGCTCAATAAAAATAGTTGAATATAATTGTTATAAGGCCATAAAATAACAAGAACAAATACCTTAAGGACAAGCAGACCTAAAAGTTAAACATTGTAATAATAGAATTATTAACAAAAACCAACAAAACCAACAACCACATGATCAAGTTTAAATAGCACTGGAATAGCTGCGCTTGATAGTAGTAGGCTTCACAAATGAAATAGTGGAAAAAAGCAACACGAATTCACAAGGCGAACTTAGCACAGTGCGTAGGCAACTGGCTGATGAGGAAATGTATTGACTTTCGAAATAGCAATCACTTCTACCACTTTTTCAAATTATTGTTGCTTTTCCACAATAAGTTTTCCATTCAAAACGGCCCCAGGCTCAATAAAAGTTGTTAAATATAATTGTTATAAGGCCATTATATAAAAAAGGAAGTATTTTATAATAAGAGTGATCCGATCTTAAACAATACCCGCTCGCTGTAATCCCAAACTAGCTAAAACATCAGTGACTATTCAAATTTAACTTTGTTTTCCTGTTTTTTAAACTTTGTTACCGTTTGGTATTTGAAAATGGTGTTAAAGTAATAGTTGCGTTCCCTAACACGCAAGAAGTTGCAAGAATTTACAGGAATTTACCTGAAAAAGTTTCCGTACTCGGTTCTCTGGCAAAGTTGGGGAAATAATTTTTTCTGGTAATATCAAACGATTTAAAGTTCAATAAGCAAAAACAAAAGTACATCTGTATTTTCACCTTATTAAATATATCGTAGCAAAGAAATATCAACTTTTAGGAGTGTTTTTGTTAATTTGCTTGTGTATTTGCGTATAATTTAGCAGATTGCCAAATGATAGAAAAACTGCTATGTTAACAAAAAATGTATGTATGTAAAGTGTATTTGACAAATTTATTAGTTTTTACTCGAAAAGCGTTCCCGTACTTTTTGGTTTTACTCTCTTTCTCTGAGAGCAATTTCGCTTTTAGACAGTCTTACAGGTTTTACCCAAAAAGGATGAGGAAAGAAACTAATATCTTCTCTATAACATACTCACCACAGCTGAATGTGTGCCTCAGAGTAGCCAACTCATTTTTGAAAATTCCCCGATTTTGTCAGTGAAAGTCCTCGATTTTGTCCGAAATTTCTTAAAATTCCCCACCCGTAGATATCTCTCCTTACCCTGCAAAAATCGCGACTTCTCCAGGCATGCGTGTAAAGAGTACTGCCTAAGGACCAAGGAGTACTCCAAAATTAACCACAATTAATATAAAAAATATGGTCCAATTAACATTGCGATGTCCTAGGGCAGGACCATATACTCCATCCCTGCATTACATCAGAGTAGCACAAAACTACTCCAACATCTTAACAATGGCATTGTTGTTATATTTTTTCGTTTGTACACGCTTTTGTTCTTCACTTCTCAAATGCCTTTTCGAAATTCATAAAAACCAAGCCTAAAACTAAAAATTGCATGTTGCCTCTGATGGCATTCGAACCCGAACATGCTGGGAGCTAAGAACTAACAGCGAGCATCTCTACATGTTCAGCTACAGCCAGACATGCAAATGTGCTTTCAAATGCTCAACTTCAATGACATTTCGTTAAAACACGAGCAGTGATCGCATAACAGAGGAACACTTTTGTAAGTACTCCAATTTACCACAAATAGACTACATGGTCCAACTATTTTTGCAGGATATTTTCAAACAAACAAATGTACATATGTTTCTTGATATACATACTCCTGGTCTTTCTGTTTATTTTATTTTTTAAGTGTAACTCATCTATGCATTCACAAACCAAACCAAATTTTTATAAAGGTAATTGACAAAGAAAGAATAAAAAATGTACATATAATAGGTTTGTTCCACAAGCTACTGGAAGTGTGAACCACTCGATTTCGCTGGGGTTAAAACTAACGAAAGTGTGGAACGAAAATAGTATCGAATTAGAGGAAGATATGGAGCCAGCCTGTGATTTGCGTAAGCGTCGTATATAGATCGTTTTGAAACCGAAGAACCAAACACAAGTAAACAATGAGCTTTCTCATTCTTAACATCTTCTATTTCAGCACTTCCATGTAACCCCATTTCAAAATAGAAGGATATAAAAAGGTATTTTCAGCTCGTCATAAGCCTTTCTCCACTATATTGTAAATGGGCATTGAATTAAAATTTCTTGTGTGAGTACTTTCGAGTACAAGTAGAATCGAGTATTTCCTAGCGATACTTTGAGTAGCATCGAGTATTATCTTCGATACTTTTAATGAGTATTGGCATCGATTACATGGTGATATCGGACGAACACTAGTTATGGCTATGGCGTTATGGTATGTCCCCACTAATTTAAGTTTAAATTTCTGAACACATTGAAAACGACGAGCTACGGGCCACAGCTTCCAATTTGTTATCTTCATTATCTAAACGCTTTGTCGATGGCGACATGATTTCTTTGAACGTGGCGACGACATGATGAATTTTTATGAGTTTGACATAAAAGAAGAGGAAGAACCTTATCTGTCGCTGGAAAAATAGAAATAGAAATCTGGCCACAAACAAAGTCGTCGCATAAGAACACTTAGAAAAATAATTTCACAGCTGTGGTATGTAGCTCGTCGTTTTCATTGTGTTCGGGCTATAAAGCCGGTTGCACTTAGTGTTCGTCAGATACCACCTTGTACTCGATGCCTGTACTCATTAAAAGCATCGAAAAGAATACTGGATGCTACTCAAATTACACTGGTCTACAAGGGTTTTGCGAATAAGACGGGACCTGGTGTTTCCGAACGGATTTTTCGTGCTGAACACGAATCTGGGGTCCAAAACTTCCCATCACGTCACGTTTTCGAGAAAAAAGGGGTTGAAACCCCTAAAAACAGCGTTTTTGGACATTTTCGAAAAATTGTAGAGCTGAACCCTGACGTGCTACAAACTTTGTATATGTCAGAAATTAAAGGCTAAATCGTGTCCTTTCGAATGAGCCCTATGCCGAATTAATCGCATGCACCCTTAGATCAGGGGGTGTATTTGTGTCTAGGAGTCCAGGGAAAATTGATCGCAGAAAGAATTTCATCTTAAACGACCATATAAATTTCTTAAATTTTTAAAATCTAACTGCAGATTCGTAATCAGCGACTTTTAATATAGTTAAAACCTTGGCATTATTAATTTTCTATGATCGTTTAAGATTAAATTCTTTCTGTGATCAATTTTTCCTGCACCCCTAAACACAAATACACCCCCTGCTTTAAGGGTGCACGCGATCAATTCGGCATAGGGCTCATTAGAAAGGGCACGGTTTAGCCTTTAATTTCTGATATATGCAAAATTTGTACCACGTCATGGTTCAGCTCTATAATTTTTCGAAAATGGCCAAAAACGCTGTTTTTAGGGGTTTCAACCCCTTTTTTTCTCGAAAACGTGACGTGATGGGACATTTTTGACCCCGGATTCGTGTTCAGCACGAAAAATCCGTTCAGAAACACCAGGTCCCGTCTTATTCGCAGAAAAAAAGTTGAAATTTGTAGACCAGTGTTATCGGTAGGGAATACCCAATTCTAATTGTACTCGGAAGTACTCAGATGAGAAATTTTAGTTCAACGACCGTTTACAATCTAACAACACACAGCGGAGAAAGGCTTATGAAGAGCGCAAAAATTCCTTTTGATATTGTCCTATTTTAAAATGGGGTTACTTGAAAGTGCTAAAACAGGAGTCGTTAATTAATGTGAGAGCTAATCGCTTACGTGTGTTTGATTCTTTGGTGTCAGAACGAATTCTAGATGATGCTTCCAAACATCACACGCTGGGCCCACATCCTGCTCTAATGACGACTTTTGTTTTCCATTTTCAAGCGTTTTCGCACTTGTGCACAAGGGTATTATAACTTTGTTTACATAACGGTTGTTTTGTAAGAGGCAAAACGAATCGAGATAGATATACACAAATGTATACATAAATGATCAGAATGAAAAGAGAAATCGATTAAGCGGTGACTGTCTGTCCGTCCGTCTGTGCACACGATAACTCGAGTAACCATTGAGATATCTTAACGAAACTTTGTACGCGCACTTCTCTCGGGCGTAGGACGGATGGTATTGAAAATGGGCTAAATCGGACAATAACCACGCCTACCTCCCATATAACGGTAATTTACAGAAATACGAAAACTGCGATATTTTAGTAACTACTGAAGATTATTCACTAAAAATTGATATTTGCAATAAATTTTAGACGAAAAATAAGAATATTATAAATTTTTGGAAAATGGGCGTAGCCACGCCCACTTATGGTTACACGTGTATATCTTGGTAACCGCTACACCAATTTCTTCCAAACTTGGTACAGTTATTGGTCTTGACAAAACATACCAAACGGCTGAAAATTTTTAAAATCGGACAATAAGCACGCCCACATCTCATATAACAGTAATTTGGAGAAATACGAAATCTTCTATAAATCAGTAAATACAGAAGCTAATTTATTCAAAATTGATGTTGCAATAATCCTTTAGCACAAAATACGCTTATGATACAATTTTGGAAAATGGGCGTGGCACCGCCCACTTATGACTGCTTATATGTATCTCGGTAACTGTTACACCAATTTGTACCAAACTCGGTATGGCTATTATGATTGCCACATAAAAGCAAAACGTTGAAAATTATTGAAATCGAACTAAAATTGAGGCCGCTTTTCATATAACGGTAAATTTCAGAAATACTTGGAACTTCAATATTTCGAAATTTAAGAACCCTAATTTACTCAAAATTGATACACCCCGGCTTACCATATAGCGGTAGCTTTCGGAAAGGTGAAAATCATATGTTTAATACTTGCGCCGGGTATTTAATGTTCGGCTTCCCCCGAACTTAGACTTTCTTACTTGTTTTAACTACAACACAGACCTATTTTCAGTTGGTTTTCCTAAATTCAGCAAACAAGTAAATAATTGCACTTTGTACTCGATAACCATGAAGTAGTTGCGCACGCGTATAGAAGTACAAAAAATAATTGCTATTTGGTAGCAGGGTCGTGAACCGGATGAAAAATTTGGTCGGTTCGGTTCAGCGTTCCGAACCGTTTTTGTACTTTTGGTTTGGTTTGTCAAAGCGGTTTTTTGGTATTTGAAACGGGGTTTCGGTTCGGTTCAACGGTTCGGAAATAAAAAAAGAAACGCGCAAGGTTATGCGTCAAGTGTCAAGTGCAACAACGCGCAAGGTTAAGTGTCAAGTGTCTGTCATATAAGATGGGTTGCCCTAAAATTTGATATTACCACATGGTAAACAAACATGGTATGTATTACCATATTTAACAAAAAGAAAAAAGGGGGTAAATTTTTCTATTGAAAATTGGACGAAACGAACCTTTAAACCTTTTTTTAAAAAGTGGTTCGGTTTTCGGTTCGGATCAAACACTTGTGGAAAATTTCGGTTCGGTTAATGGTTCAGTTAGTTTATAGAAAAAGCGGTTTCCGGTTAAAAACCGGGTCACGCTCCTGCTTGGTAGAGTTACTCGAGTATGACTAGCTGTGCTGAACAATTCGACGAATAAAGTACAAAAATTAACTAAAATATGTAAATACATACAACTACGTAAAGCTTGCTATACAGTCCAATGCTAGCGTGGGCGTGAACGTTCGCAAAGGCAAATAATTCCAATTGTATGGTATTTTATGGACGCTCACACACATCTGTCAAAACTTATCGTCACATGCGAATGCTTTGCGTACGCACACAGTTGAGTGTGAGCTTGAAAAAAGGGCATATAATGCATTTTAAATTAGCTTTTATTTTATACTTCTGAAAGATATTTTAATTCTCTATCTTTTGATGTATCAACTATTGCAAAAAGTTAAGTAATAACGAAGATGTTGGTCAAAATAAAAAGCCGTATAGCAGGCTTAAAATATGAATAGCACTGGAATATTTTACTGGTCATCGCAAAAAGAGGATAAAGTGCAAACGTTGACAAAAAATGCGAACACATCTTCGCGCTCCGCCCACGTAGACATTCGAATTCGCACAATATTCGTATCATTTGATGCGAATGCGAATGTCGATGGGAATGTGTAAAATGAAGCGAATTATTCGCATAACAAACGCGAATGCAAATATTCACAACATCCCTGATGCATACATTCACTGTGCACAAGTATAAAGCATGTACACATCATTTGCATCGATACAGGTAAGAATAATTATTCTAATTATAATTATAATTTTAGTACCTATTGACTTCTACTTTGTAATCTTAGTCTTCTGTTCGATTTATGCTATAACGTCGTTTATCCTTTAAGGGGTCGCGCATACAAAGCGCTTATGGCTGAGCTGAGGGATGAACTTATATGCAAGCTGATTATCACTAAGTAAACAAACCAGCATGCAATTGAACTTTGTGTGGGAATGGGGAAGGGCTTTAAATTTTGCAGAAATTCGATATAAAGGCGATTTTTATCGAAACTTTTTATTTGGAATCACGAATTAGATACAAATTCTAGGGAAAGGGGGTCATATTTTTTCAATATTCCGTGAGTAACAAACTAAAATAGTATGTACTGAAGTACACAAAGCACAAAATATTCAGAAAAGTGGAAAATTTTTTGAATTTTTCAAAAATGTTAATATATTCTAGAATTCTAAGAATTTTCTAGGTTTTATACACAAGTACCATGAACATAAAAATTATTCAACAATTTCTGATTTTTCACATCTTTACATTTTTGGATGCATTTCAGAAAAAATAAAATTCTCAAAATTTTGGAAAATATAAAAATTTCTAAAATCTCAATAATTTTGTACATTTCAAAATATTCTCATTTTACCAAAATTTCTAGAATCTCCCAGATTTCGATAGTTATTGAAATTATCCTAAAAATAAGAAATCTCAAGAAATTTAATAATTTCATAAAATGCAAAATTTTGAAATTTTTGTTATTTCTCAAACCTGCGAAAATATTCAAACTTTCAACTTGTAAAATAGTAAAAATTTGAAAATACAACAAAAAAAGTATACATTTAAAATTAAGTAATTTGAAAATTTAGAAGTTTCAGTGAATTCGAAGAACTGATAGGCATTTTTCACCAGTGTGTTACAATTATATGATACAAATATCATTTTTCAAAAAAATAACGAAATTGAGCAATCATTGCGTAATTATGCGGACGCAGATACGGTCAATAATTGTGCAATTTTGTAAGCGCTCACGATGTTGCAAGAAAATCGCACTCACGTGTGTTCACAGGGCGGCTTAGTTCTTTGTTTGTACAAAAATGTATAATATCGTTCCAAAAGGGGTATATTTACCTAAATGATATAAATTTTCAATTCTCTCGGCACACACACAACCCAGTTAATTGCACTGCTTTATTTTTAATATAAGGATCAGGGGCCAAGCAAAGATTACGAAAATCGCATGAACAGAACGAAGCAAAAACTATCAGTATTTTCCTTAAGTTTTCCTAAAAATTACACCGTACAGCACTCGGCTGGGTATTGGACCAAACAAATTTTTTTTAAGATATTGAGTAATAATTAAAAAAGTAATTTTTCCGTTTTTCGAAGTTAGCCTCCAAAATCGAGCTATAGGCCTTCGAAGTTCGAAATTGGACCTTTGGTAAAAAATTATTTTTAATTACTGTATGTACACAACTAAAAAAAGTAAACACATAGTCGTGTTCCGCCTTTTACTCTTATTTATATAACTTTTCGATCTTCAGATCTTCGAAAAATTAAAAACCTTATATTTAAAAATATAAGGTATATATTTTGGACTTGTTTTTAAAAAATTTTTGGCACCTGTAACATAGGTTTGCACAAAAAAAGGTATATACCATTTTTATAAGAGCGCAAGGCGGTGTAATGTTTGGTATTAAATTTATAATGGTTTGAATTATATGAGTTAAGAATAAGCTGCCTTTTTTGGCGCGATGACTCGACGAATTTTGGAAAATTAAAATATTAGGATTGTGCTAAAAAATCTGATGTCGTAGATAAGAAATCAAAAAAGGGATTGTCAAACTATAATATTGAAGAGCTTGTATTTGTTTACAGCTATTTTGCACAGCAAATCTCGGCATGAATCCAAACTATTTGTATGGCAATGTAGTATAACTTTTTTCCTTAGATGTAATATTATTATTTTTCTCAGCAAGAATAAATATTTTTATCGAAATCTTGAAGCATTTCACGTTTGAGCTTCGCTATAAATGCACGATCGTGTTATTGAATTAATTATTTTTCATTTACTCTAGAGAAATTGTTTAACTTCCTTCTTAACATAAATGGGAAGTACCAATCAATTGCAATTTAGTATTATTTTAGTCGATTGCCAAAAGTCACACAATGAGATATCAACGGATTTTCGAAAAATTTAGTTTATACGAAAAACTATCATAAATTTGCATTACAAAACAAATCACAAAATGACAATGTACAGCGTTTTTCAATCAGCTGTAAGTTTTCGCATATCTGGGGAAACTTTGCGGATAAACTGTGAGGAATATACTAATTGATTAGTTCACAGATTTCCAAGATTTACCCACTGAGTCGCGCGTCTTTCAAAATTTAACGCTTCTAGATGAAGGTCTACTCAAATAATATGATACTTCAAGCTTAGCACACAGCTAAAATTTCAAACTCAAGTGAAATTTGACACGCTTTTTCCATGAATTAAAATTTTCAAAAGCATCAATTCATTATATATCGAGGGCTTATATTCAATACCCTCTATCTGCAAAAACTTTAAATTTTTCAGGAGAGCAAAAAAAACTTTTTTGAGAGCTATTTTTAAAAGTGTTAATAATTTTAAGCACCCATGCATGTCTTAAAAATTCACGCTATATATTAAGACTAGGATTTTACTTTTAATTCATTTTATTTTAGTTTAAAGATCAGATAGAGGTTATTGCAATTCGAATTGTAACTATTTATATAAAAAAAATGTGCCGATAGCGGATTTAGCAGAATAATGAAAATGTCAGTTCTTTAGACGTAAATGTTATGTTAAACTACTTTTTTAACACATAAATCATTGGTCTGTAAACTCGTTCCCTTCTATTCCGATGGGCTCAGGTAACCACATAATTTTAATGGTGTTTTTGTGTCGAAAGAGTATTTCACGTGATTTCGAAATTATATGAGAATCATTAGCACTGTTAAAGCTGTGGCGGACCCAGGTAGGGGAAATTGGGGAAATACCCCTCCCCTTTCCCCCCTCCCCCCCAAGACTGTGTAACATGTGTTTTCATAACATTCAACTGAATATCGTGAAATGTCATTACAAGAATATATAATAGGTTTGTCCCACAAGCTACTTGTAGAAAAACTCGAGCAAAGTTCAAACTGTGAGCGTATATCAAAGAAACTCGAAAACTTACTTGCGGAGCGCGTATATGTAACTCGAAGTGACTTCGAGAAGCTTGGGGAACACACCTAATGAATGGATGCTTTTGAAAATTTTAGTTCAAGGAAAAAGTGTGTAAAATTTCACTTGAGTTTGAAATTTTAGCTGTGTGTTAACCTCGAGGTATTATGTTATTTAAGTAGGCCTAACAGTTTTTCGAATTCACTGAGTTTTCAAAATTTTGAAATTATGTACTTAATTTTCAATTTTTACTTTTTTTGTTACATTTTCGAATTTGTATTATTATACACAGTTGAAAGTCACGGCAAGTTTGAATATATTCGCAGGTTCAGAAAACAACGAAAATTCCAAAATTTTGAATTTTATATTATTAAATTTCTTGTGATTTCCTATTTTTGGGATAATTTCCAAAATTTAAAAAACTATCGAAAAACTATTTAAAAATAAAAAATTTCTAGAAATCTAGTATTCATAATTATATTGTATTACTGGGATTTACTAAGATTTCTCAATTTCACAAAGTTTTGAAAGTTTGGAAAATTTTGGAACTCCACTCAAGTTATTTAAAATGGGAAACTTAAACGTTAGCTGAGAAAACGGCTTTGAATTTTCCAACACCAATTTGGCAAGAGGTCCCTGCGCTTCTATAAGCCGCATGGGCATATGTATATTTTTTAATCTTTAAAAAAATATTGTAAATGCTATAATCACTTTTTTAAAGGTAGTAAAGGCAAAAAAAGGCAAATATCTTAAAAAAGGCAAAAAAGGCAACATGAAATGTGTATATATGGAATCCGGGAAAGCTAAATCGTGGACATTCTTAATCGAATATACTCTATCTCTTTAGCAGAAAAAAGACAATTTCCATAAAATCCGTTCCCTGATAACAAGTAACCATCCGCAATTTTTTTATACGTGAAATAAAGTTTTACGACCAGTTGTGGTAAGGTTTAACCCCTTAACCCCCATTTGTGTTCGTCGCTGGTGATTTCTATAAACTGTCAGTTTGCACAAAACTTAAAATATACATGTTTATTTTTAAATTGTCATGAAAATTGTGTTGCTAACTCCATGTTGCCAACATGTTGCACGCTTTTTCACAGCGAGAACAGTATACTACTTTGCTAAGGAAATGTTGTGGAATTTCACACTTATTTCACCAAAAAAATTGTATATGCAATTTGACAGCTTTTTTACGTGAAACGGGAACTATACTTTAGTAAAAACTGACAGTTTATAGAATTCAGTAGCGGCGAACACAAAGGGGGGTTAGGGGTTAAACCTTATCCAACCCGATCGTAAAACTTTAATTCAAGTGCAAGAAAATTGCTTACCTATTATCGTATTACTGGTTCGAATACTCCAGGAGAGTGGTTCCTTTTTAATAGTTTGGTAAATATTTTAGTAAGTGAACTAATGTTTGTACATAACGGTATACGCAACAATTTTGACTGCAAAGGAATAAAGAAGACATAAAAATTTTCAAAAACTAACAATTAGCGACCGCTGGGTGTAGTGGTTAGCAGTGCGCGCTACAATTCCGCAGGGCCTGGTTCAAGCCCAGTTTCCGACCAATATCAAAAAATAAAATAAACAAAACAGTTTTTTTTCTAATGGCGGCCACCCCTCGGCAGGCAATGGCAAACCTCCGGGTTTATTTCTGCCATGGAAAACAGCTTCTCATAAAAATGCAATCGCCATTTGGAGTCAGCGTTAAACTGTAGGTGCCTCCCGTTTGTGTGACAACATCAAGGTGCGCGCCACGAATCGGAGGAGAAGCTCGGCCAAACACCAACATATTGTGTGCAGATCGAAAAAGTATATTAAGGATGTGCTCCTAGCTTATGTTTAATTTCTAGCATCTGTTTTAGTACTAAATCCCCATTTTTGAACTAAGTAAACTGCACGGAAAAAGTATGACTTTTAAGAAAAATTAATAAGACCATCATATTGAATTATTCGTGGACGATTTATTATTGCTGTCATATTAATTTTCTTATTCAGTAAAACCATACTCTATTATATTAGGTAGTCTTTGCCATGTGTGGAACTGCATTGATGTTGCAAATAATTTTCTTATTGACGTAAATTAAATGAGCGAGCACCTTGAAAAATTGTTTGGTTCCATTTTCTAACAGTGAAATCAAACATCGTAGTTGATCAAAAAATATATATTTGACGCCATTCTCTCAACTTTACAAGCAATCTAAAAAACCTTAGAAATGTAATAAAATAAGACATATTATAACAGCCTCCAAAATCTTCTACAAGAGACGCCTCTGAGCTAAACAAATCAGTTTAGGTTAGTATTCTGTTCACAGCCGTGAAATTTTTCCAGCAACACATAATGTTTTCACATGAAATTTTGACACACTCAAAGTGAAGTATAAAATAAATAAGTAAACATAAATTTTGAATCAAACTGAATTGTGTAGCTCAGGGGCGTCCTTAGTAAATGTTTTGGAGGCTGTTTTAATATATCCTATCTTATTATATATTTTTTAGCTTTTCTACATTCTGAGAAGTTGAGAGAATGAAGTCTAATTTTTGGTCAACTACGATGTTTCATTTCATTTTTTGCAATCATTAGTTCATTTCGGAGGAGTCACAATGCCCATACCGGCTGTACCGATTTCTTTGAAATTTCGGCCACAGACTTGGTATATAGGCTAAAAAAAAACCCATATCTAAACGGGGTGTGGAACCTCCTATACAATCCGAATTTTTCATAGTGCATATCTCTGGAAGTATTTGTGGTAGAGTCCTGGAACTTGGTATTGATATATGTAGGTACACGGCAGCGGAGTGGTAAGAGTTACGGGCTACAAACCTGTAGTTACCAGGTTCGATCCTCGGGTGGGACGATTGCGAAGTCAATCTCAAGCTCATGAAAAATATGAGTTTATTGGAAAATGCGGCGTGGCACCGTAGAACTCTAAATAGAGGTAAATGAAATCAATCCCAAACCTATGAAATTGGGGGTATATGAAAATGATCTCATAGCCATTAGAAAGAGCTAGCGGTATAAGCCATATAAACTAACATTATGGTGACGCATAGATACCTCTGGAAGCATTTACCTAGAATACTGAGATGAGGTATTTTTCCAATGGAAATATGTACAGAAAAACGGGCGCGACACCTTCTGGAAAGTTACATGATCACAGGGTGTATCCCTGGAACCATTTTAAGCTAAACCTTGAGGGATTACATTCTTGCCAATACCCACGGGCATAAGCTGAAATTGCGTCGCAAGTTTTACGATCGGCTTGGGTAAGGTTTAACCACTTAACCCCCATTTGTTTTCGCCGGTACTGAATTCTATAAGCTGTCAGTTTTCAAACAATTTAAAATGTACTTGTGTATTTAAAAATGTCATGAAAATTGTGTTGCTAGCTTCATGTTGCCAACATGTAACAAGCTTTTTCACAGCGTGAACAGAATACTACTTTGCTGAGGAAATGTTGCGGAATTTCACAATTATTTCACAGAAAGAAATTTTATATGCAATTTGACAGCTTTTCTCGTGAAACAGGAACAGAATGCTATGCTTTTGATTGGATTTTTTTTATTTTTATTTTGTTTGTTCTTTCCTTTTTGATATGCAAATACTTAATGTGAAAACAATACAGTGACGAACAAAAGTATTGGCACAGTGAATTTTCGCAGTATATGCAAAGTTTTTTATTCTTATCTATTTTCGATAATTTTTATAATACATAATATGGTTTATATTCCACCAATAAACATAAAAATCAAATCTCCAAACTTTGTTCAAAAATTCTAAAAAATTCAATAAATTTGCATACCAATTTGCAAACTTTTTATTGAGAATTTTTAGAAAAATTCTAAGATTGCAGTTTTATTGCATATTCAATTTTATTTTATTTATTTAGTCGAAGGTGTTGCTCATTTTCTCCATACAAAAAATGTTTCAGTTGTTCTTTTGGGCTCGCAGAAGTCCGAATACTTGTTCGGCGGCGGTACTTAATGGACGGGAAATGTGGTTCCACTGTCTGTTTGTTGAAGGAAGCTCTCTGAGAGCAGGTGTGAGAATCGAGTAACAAATGCATTGGCCGTCTGTTGTGACTGCAGCTTTTCGACCTTAAGCCAGAGGCGGGTGCGTATCTTGGCTGCAACAAGAAAGTGATCCGAGTCGATGTTTGAGCGTCGGAGTGTACGTACGTCCAACACACTGGAAGCGTACCTTACGTCTATCACAACATGAGCGATTTGGTTTCTCGTTTTTCGATGTGGAGACAACCATATAGCTACTACCAAATTTCGGGCTCCGGCGAAGTCGATCAGCCTCAGTCCTTTGTCGGATGTTTCGTTGTGGAGGGGGAATTTTCCGACGGTTGTTCCCTTCCTTGCCTACCCTGGAATTGAAGTCGCCAAGCACGATTTTGATATCATGGCTGGGGCAGCGCTCGCATGTGTGCTCCACGCGCTCATAGGAAAGATCCTTGGACGCCTCGTCCTTCCCTTCCATCGGGGCATGGACACAGATTAGCGAGATGTTGAAGAATTTCGCTTTGATGCGTCGCAAAGCCCCAGAAATTCTTTTCCTTGCCTGTCCAACGGATTTCTTGATTGGCGGTGATGTCAGCTTTTGTCCTTACGCGGACATCACCCAGCGAGTAGAGGCACCTTCCCCATTAAACGTCCGGACATTCCAGGCGCATGCCCTCAAATCGTAGTCCTTTAAAGGAGGTTCTCATTCGAGGCTTTGTGTCTCCTTTTCATTGGAGCCTGTTTTTACGTGGCGAGTCCCAAACCCAGCGCACAACCCATTGCTGGGGCGCGGGTGGTTTCGCCACCGAATTAACGTCCGGGACCGAGTTTTCTTTCGACGGCCCCGCATATATCCTAAGCCTTGTGCGGTCCATTGTTAAAAAGATCTTTGGCATTTACCTAAACATTAGAAACTAAATATTTGTAATTCAAATGTTTTTTCTTTATTTGTTTTTGTTTGTATTTGTATTTGTGTTTGTTGTTGTATTTTATGGTCTTATAACAATTATATTCAACAATTTTATTGAGCTTCAGGCGTTTTTTTTTGAATGAAAACTATTTTGGAAAATTAACAATAATTTACAAAAAATGGTAGAATTAACAGCTATTTTGGAGATCACCACATCTCCTCATCAGACTTTTTCCGATCCAACGACCGCAGATGACTCAGCCAGTGGTCTACACACTGTGCTAAGTTCGCCTTATAAATTGTTGTTGCTTTTCCACTTTTTTCCATGTGAGCCAACTGCAATCAAGCGCAGCTATTCCGCTGCAATTCACACTTGATCATGTGGTTGTTGGTATTGTTGGTTTTTGCTAATAATTCTATTTTTAGAATGTTTAGCTTTTAGGTGTACTCGTCCTTAAGTTATTTGTTTTTGTTATTTATGGCCTTATAACAATTATATTCAGCAATTTTATTGAGCTTAAGGCTCACTGGCTAACCAGAATGGTAAGACTTTGGTATGTAGCAAGAGCTGTCAAAAGTTAAAATATTCTAAATGCCCTAAACTGCCCACAATATGTAGCTGTGGTTGTGGTGTATTATTGCTGATTTGGCTGGCGAAATAGCTTGTGGCTGTGGTACTACATTCTGGTTAACCAGTCACGCTTTCAGAAAACTTCGTCCAAAAATCTTGCGTATACAAGTATGAAAATATGTAAGTATGCTAATATATATGTAATATGTAATAGTTTCTAAATGATCCTCCCCTGGGGCCAATTCTTGTTCTGTGAAAACGTGAAGTGAAAACATTTTTCATCACTTCCCATAAAATTACGATTCTCTTTTCAAATGTAAAATAATTAATTTGTCAAAAAGTTTTCACTGTGAAAACTTTTTTTTACAAATTTTTGTGGCTGTGAAAAAGAAAAGTTGGGCGTTTTTCTCAAAACGATTATCTTGTGACAATGAATATCATTGTCTTAAAGTCACAATAATTTATTAAATAATTACTTGCTAGATGTTGATGGAATAGACTTTAATGATGAGAATCACTTAAAATGATATAACGAAACGATAAAGTGAAAAAATTAAATTTTCACTGACATTGAATTTTTCATTTTCATTTCACAGTTTCATAGAACCAGAATTGGCCATCTCGTATTTGGGTATTTCGTAGGTATCGCGCTTTCAGGTTTAAGAATCCTTAAATTAAGCACACGCCCTAAAACTACGTATCGAGAATCTCGCGAGCATTAGGACCTTTGCCATATATGTACGAGAATTTCGCTTAAAAGCGACTGGCAATTTTTTTCAATTTAGTAATTTTTTTCAACGTAAGTATTTTCTTTTAAGTTTTTAAGACTAATTTATTACTTATAAAAATTTAGAGCCTTTAATCTTCTTACAATTGCATAAAACAAAAAATTTGCGTATGTGTATATGTAAGTGTCTGCCAAAAATTGAAAGGGCCCTTTCACGAAACAATCTGCCTTGACAACACAGAACTTTTAGTATGAGTGTGTAATACCGGGGACCGACATCTGGTATTTGCATTCTGGTAAATTTATTGAGGTAACTTAGTATTTCAGTGTCAAATCATATGATGCTGAAGAACAACACATAAACATAAAAATGCAAATATAATGCAAAAATTGCTTATATATTGCATCAGAATTTACGGTATAAACATTTGGCTTAACACGCGCGGAAATTGGAATGATTTTTTTATAAATGAGCTGCTGAAATCTGGCGTTTTTGGGTATGTTCAGTGCGAAATGCCTATTGAAAATTAGAATACTACAAAATTACAACCTTTGGAAGTTTGTTGACAGACATATGGTATTTTGGAAATGTTACGAAGAAATACCAGATGTCTGTCCCCGGTATAATATAGCAATTTAAAGAAAGCACCCATTTTACCTAATATAGCGGCTCGATCACAACCCCTGCAGTCCCACAAACCAAGTTTGTGGATAATTTTTACCTGCTGCACCCAATGGTGAAAGAAAATATCTTTACCGGATTAATTACAATTTTGCAATTAAATACGAACGTGACCAACTCATAAAACTGTAAAAGTAAATTATATCTATCTTTTAACGAAACAGTGGCTGGTTTCATGATTTCATTCATGTTTTTTTTTTGTGGTTTAAGTTATGGAATTTATCTGTAAATAGATCTAAGCTAATCAGAACCACAGTCGTGGTATACCTCAGTCGTCACCAAAATAATTGTCTACAAAAGAATACGTGGAAAAATAATGTTACAGCTGTGGTCCACAGCTCGTCGATTTCAATGTGATTAGACTAATATGTTATGAAAATTTGGTAATTTTTTTTACTTTGGTATTTTTTTTAGAGTTTTGTTAAAAAATTAAAAAGCTTTGTGGCAACACTGGTAGAGAACTTATAAGAACAAGATGGTGCATATTTTGGAGTGAAAATATTTTCGTCTGAAATGGATCCACTATGGAATTTCACCAGTCCGTTTAAAATGTGCATAAGAGGTTTTTAGCATTTTTTGTATATGTTCCCTGTTAAATAAATATGTTGCGTGTGGTGTGTAAGATGTTGCGAATGATTGCGGGTGCATGAAACAAATGTGTATATGCACGTTTTCTTCTGTGCAGCATTGATTTATTTAAAATAATGATGAAAATTATTTATATTTCTTAGTTATATGAAAATTCTTGTTCGAACATAAGCTTTGGCTGCAAAACATACAGTATTGGCCAATACAATAGCACCCCCATTTCAAAGTGATATTGTTTGCCACTCATGTTTATTTATTTATTTTTAAGAATTTTCAATTAAAATACTGTTCATTCTCTCACAAAACTCACATAAACTCAAGTTTATAACTTTTTAAAAGACCGCAAAAAAGTGCAACAAATTTTCGCCGAGGATGTTGCGGGTTTCTGCCATATAAAAATAAATTGTGTTTAGTCGTTATATGGAAGCAAATGAGACAAAAAAAATCTAAAAAATCAACGGTAATCTTTAGCGACTTGCAACTTGCATATTATTGGACTAAAATTGAATGCGCTATAAAATTGTGTACTCAAAAAAATTCTAGAGCTTCTGAGAAAAAAGTTTGAAATTTGAGGGAAATTTTGTTGCGCTTTTTTCGGTCTTTTAAAAAGTTTAAAACATGGGTTTATATGGGTTTTGTTAGAGAATGGACTGTATTTTAATTGAAATTTCTTAAAAACAAATAATTAAACATAAGTGGCAAAGAATATCGCTTTGAAAGGGGGCTGCTATAGATATGTCCAATACTGTAGATATGTTAATAAATGTGTATGTAAAAATTATGGAAAAATGCAATTGCCAAACTAGTTGGTGATTTGCCGTCGGCATTTCAAAGGGTCTTTTGATCGAAAAAATCGACTTTTTTCTTTTCGCCAGGGATGTTGCGAATGTGGAATTTTAGACATCCGCGGATGCGAATTCGGATGCGGATGTCTAACAGCTAATATCCGCGGATGCGGATGCGAAAGCGGATGTCAAGTATGTTTAAGAAAAAATTAGGTAAGTAAATTAAGTTACATGGGCAAATAAAAAAATAGAAAAGTTAGTAATTTTTAATATTGTTTATTTTATTTAATACTTGAAGTTAAAAATTGGAATATTACATTTAATAAAAAGTAATGAGAATTGCATCGTGGCTGAAAATGTCGGATGTGTCCTCCTGACTTTCATCTTCACTTGAAGAATCTAGCATAATGGCGAGATCGTTGTTTAAACAGCGCATACAAGCCAAACCAGATGTGTCAGGTTTTCCTAAAGCTTTTTAAACAGAATTCTTCATTCTCATTCCTTTGACTGTTTCAGAATTTGGGGAATCTGTAACTTCATCAGCGTTTCTAGATTTTAGTTTTTGTAATTGATTTTTAATACTTTCTACTGCGATTGGTTTGAACAATTTGTGCTTATAGCTAGCTTAATAGGTGGATATGGAAAATAAATTATTATTTTCCAGGAATGAAAATTTTTAACAAAATTCTGTTATCAAAGTCTGTCAGCCGAATCGGATCAGAATACCGTTATTTTTTAAAAAAGCACTCCGTTTTTATAAGCATGTGAATCTCAGATAGTTACGCATCGGTTCTCTTTATAGCCAGACATTGATCATTTCTGCTGGAAATCACAATTCAAGGAGCTTACTCTTTGACTTTAAATAGCAAGGAAGGGACAGTTGTACCACAGAAGTTTTTAGCCAAGGATCAAATGTATATAACGAAAAAAATATTGCCTGACAAGTAAATAAAATTACTGTTCTTTAAATTTTTGCTTAAAACAAATTCCCCAAAGAGCCCCATTTGAATTATTGAAACGAATATATATCATCAAAAGCAAATCCCCAAAATAAGGTTAAGAATTACAGTGCATACTTTCTTCTTTTGTTTCTAGTAGTTTTTTTAAGATTGGTCCAAAAAAATCATAATAAAGAAAGAAACCAATTCAGGCATTTAAAGAAGGGAAAACAAAAAAATATTGTCAAAAAGACTACGTTCTCTTTGACGTACGTCAAAGGTCAAGTAGAAGTTGGAACTTGTATGACTGCCCCTTGATAGCTCGGTTATATAACTTAAGAAATAATATGTATAAAAACATTTTTATCAAAGTTGATAAACGACCACAGGCAAAAATATTGGCTACAATTTGTCATTTTTTTGCCATATACACGTTTTATCGGTGCACTTGCACAACATTCGCATTCCCAAAAGCTCCGCATATATTATTGCAAATGCGAAAGCGAATGCGAATGTTAAAATTAATGCGGAAGCTCCGCGGTTGCGAATGCGAATATTCGCAACAACCCTGATTTGTACATATATATCACAGTGCAACACATACTCTCGGGCATAGGTTTTCGCGATTGTTGCTGAAAGTACTTACCAAAACTAGAGTTTCTGCTTCATTACTTTTGCCAGTTTGGCTGCCGGTCGGATTTTATGACCTCATACATTTGTTAACTCAAAGTCGAGTTTGAGCACTTTTTCGATATTTTCACGCGGCTATATCTCGGTTAACCGTAAGGAATATTGTTTTGGTGTATTCAGCAAAGCTGTAGATATTGAATGAGAGAAAAAAAATGCAAAACCTACTTATCCGGAAAAAGTGCATCTAGTGCCTCAATATTGCAAAAATGCCAATTTTTACCATTTTTAGTTAATAACGCGGCTACACATCCACAAACATGTTGTTTTCTTTTATTTTTTACTTTATTTCTAATCAAACCAATGTTTTACAATTCATTGTTTAGATATTAAGAGAAAAAAATATGAGTTTATTATTGGTATGTATGTATGGAAAAGAGATAAAAATATGTAAATTTTTGACATTTTTTGATGCCTGTGGTTCTGATAATCTCAATCTCTTCGTGAGTGGTTGTAAATCATCATCTTCATCATATGAGCTAGATAAAGGATTCAAAACTGTACTCCTTTTTTATGTATCCAAACCACAAGAGTATTATAACAAGTTTTGCACACCGTGTTCGGCGTAAAATATGCATCACTTAAATCAGGTTCATCGAAATAATGATGATATGCTGCTTTGAAATCCTCACTGAATCTGTTTATTCGTTCTTGTGTGTCTATTTTTGGCACTATATGACCGCAAACGTAACAAAAGTTATCTATGTTTGGGCACTTGTTATTTTTCATATTGAAATTTTCAATAGTTTTTTTCTTTTAAAATGTTATTTATGCACTCTAAATTGTTAAAAAATTGGCATTTTTGCGAGTTGAGGCACTAGATGCACTTTTTCTGGGTAAGTTGGTTTTGCATTTTTTTCTCTCATTCAATATCTACAACTTTGCTGAATACACCACAACAATATTCCTTACGGTTAACCGAGATATAGCCGTGTGAAAATAACGAAAAAGTGCTCAAAATCGACTTGAGCCAACAAATGTATGAGGTCATAAAATCCAAACGGCAGCTAAACTGGCAAAAGTAATGATACAGAAACTCTAGTTTTGGTAAGTACTTTCAGCAAGAATCGCCAAAACCTATGCCCGAAACGATGACCTGAAAAATGTTGCACTGTGTATGTATATATGCAGGTGCGTAGTATATAGGAAGCAATATGCACATACATATGTACGTATGTATGTAAGAACGACATCAGTAAATGATTTTGAAGTATGTACATACGCAGGTGCATATGGAAGTACATATATACATACATAAGTATGTACACACGGTTAAAAATTTCGGTTTTAATTTTAAACTTTTTGGACTACAT
>NW_023460596.1:0-34540 GCF_013731165.1 Rhagoletis pomonella | reverse complement strand
AAAAAAAAAACAAAGAAAAATCACATCGAAATGACTTTCAAAGTAAACGAAGTTCAAAAGAAAAACAAACCATAAACTACATATAGTAAAAGGCAATGTGGCAGCCAACCAGCAACTGTTGCCACATCGCAAACTTAATTGGTTGCCCGTAAATTTGCTGCAAAGTTTCGCTATGCTTTTCGCTCTTTTTTGTAATGCAAAGTAAAAACCGGCTATATTTTTTCCAAAGTTCAAGTTCATTAATTGCCAAAAGAGCAAACAAAAAAAAAACTTTGCGAAAAAGTATTCGTAAAAGAAAATACTCGAAAGATAATAAAAAAAACCAAGCGATGTGTGCATGCGTATGTACGTTGGCAGCGGAAATTGGCAACGTGCCCATTGTCAGCATTTTTGATATTTTTATTCACGCCAAACACCAATATCAGCAGCCACGGAGTACCACAGGCCGTGCGTACATATGTATGCGGGCAGTGGCAAGGGATGGCCAACATCAGTTGCAGCAACATTTGGTTAGCATCAATGACTCAGCAATGGGCCAAAATCTATACATATGTAGATGGTCGTGCAATGCGCGAAATAAAAATTCCCTCCCGCTGCGCATATGGTCCCAGGGCGATTTTTTGCTTTCACGCCTTCATGTCGAAAAAGCCATAAAACTTGATTTTTATAAAAGAAAGTCAAAATATCCGCTATTTTGTTTCTAATAAGTATTAAGAAGTGCAGTTAAACGCATTCTCTTTAGAATAGAATCTTGATTACAATTCGTTTTGAAATCGCTTCTCTTCACTTCAATTTTATGTTTTTTACGCTGCTTGTTGTCGCCCAAACTTTGCGAGAAGAATAACAGACCAGTGCATTGCACAACCTCTTATATATGTATATGTAAACCTTGGCAATGGGCCAATGTTTGCCATGCTTCGGCCGCGGGTGGTGGCTATTACTGAAAATCGTGTATTTAATCGCATTCCATAGCTCTCTTGTATGTAGGGAGATGATTTAGAGAATGTGTGACCACTATACAGTTTAAAGAAATTGAGATGCCACGTCACGTGGATAGTTCCAGGCGAGGGAACGTCGACAAAGCTAAATACCTAAACTAAGAGAAACAGCAACGATATCGAATAGTGAAATATAAAATTCATTTAATACATACAGTCTTTCAATAAAGTTTAGGTACAGCGAATTTTTTACAATACGGGCAACTATTTTTTTAAATATTTTATTTTTCAATAATTTTTTATAAAAATATGGTTAATTCTACAACAAAAAGCCCAAAAATCAGAGTTCCAAACCTTGTGCAAAATTAAAGAAAGTTCAGCAAAATTTCATTGAAATATTTCACTTTTTATTTACGCCCTCTAGAAAAACGTTGAGTATGCAGTTTTTTAGCCCATTCAATTTTAGTATACCAAAGTGCAAGTTTGAGGTAGCTAGGACTTACCATTGATTTTTAGCATTTTGTTTTTTTTTTTTGTTGGAGGTGTTGCTCATTTTCTCCATATAAAATAATGTTTGATAATTTAAAAAAAAAAGTTCCTAAAAATCAATGGTAAGTCCTAGCTCCCTCATACTTGCTGTTTATTACACTTAAATTGAATGGGGTAAAACACTGCATACTCAAAGTTTTTCTAGAGAGCGTAAATAAAAAAGTGAAAGATTTGAGTGACATTTTGCAGAATTTTCTTTAATTTTTCACAAGGTTTGGAAGTCTAATTTTTGGTAAACTGGACATTCTTTCTACAGCAGTCGTGGGAGTAGACCACAACGCTCCCGTGATAGACAGTGCCGCGAGGCGCTGAACCTCCCCATTGGCCCGAGGTATGAGGAGTTTTTTGTGGCATTTCACAACCCAAAACGCCATAGCGTAGTATTGGTCTGACTACTACTGTGTACCACAATGCATCATGGCAGGTGACAGATCACAAGTGACTCACAGTACTCAAAGTTGCTTTGCAAAAAATTAAAAAATTTCTACAATGAAAAACGAAAGTGGAAGCATATCATGCGAACTTAAGCTCGCGATTGGTAAGAGCTTTAGTGCTTTCATAAATTGGCTTACTTCAACCCTCAATTTCAATTTGAAATTATAGTAATTCCCACTCTTTGCTCATTTGTCATTCATAGTAAGTAATTATCGGGGTTGTATTCGCGAAGTTAAGGCAAAATAGGCTTAGAAATTGGGGCCAGTCAGGTTGAGGCTGTTAATTAGGATTAATGATGTCGTCTGTCTATGCTATAAATGATTGAAGTATTTACATGATATCTCGCTTGAACGAACACAACACATGAAGAAAACCCACTTATACTTTCCATTACTCGGAATACTTTTTTAAAATCAAACTAATTCATGCGGAATTTCCTGATAAAGGAGATACTTTATTTGAAGGCAAAGGAGTTGACATTTCTTTTAAATTGCCCATTAATTATACGTACATAAATACAAATATTGTATTTACACTAGGGTGGTCCAGAAAGAGTAAAGTCGGAATGTTAATGCTCTCACCACCTAGCATTTTTCTACGTCGAAAAAAGTATACCCATATTTTTTATTTTCAAATAAAAGGATATATAGAGGTCACTCAAAGCGCTCAAAGTTTGCCATGTATATTTATATGGGAAAAAAATTTTTCGTAGAAATGGTATAGAATTCTTGAAAGTCAATATTTTTCGATCGGAAAACTCTGGTTTTCTTCAGGAGACTTTCAATAATAATACCCAATTGTTTATTTATATTTATTATATTTTTTATTGGTCATTGGTGCTTTTTTCGGGGTTTTCGGCAAAGCTAAAAAATATAGTTACAATGGCAAAGAATGGTTAAATAAACAATTGGGTATTATTATTGGGAATCTCCTGCAGATAAACAGGGTCTTAGGGTGGTAGAAAAATATTGATTTTTAACTATTTTATACCATTTCTACGAAAAGATGTTTTTTCCCATATAAAATACATGGAACTTTGGGCGCTTTGAGCGAACTCTAAATATTTTCTGATTTAAAATAAAAAATATGGGTATATTTTTTCGGTATAGAACAATCCTAGGGGGTTAGAGCATAAAAATTCCGACTTTACTTTTTCCACATGCATTTTTGGACCACCCTAATGTACACGCATATACACACAAACTTTGTCTCAATGCAACGTGCTGTCACCCAAACGTAACTTCATTGGTGGTCGCTTTAGCTCGTCTGGCACTCATTAATGCGCTTGATTTCATTGCCGTTACAACAGCACCACAACAACTAAAATATTATTAACTACGCCTGCGTGGGTGGCAAAAAGCAAAAACAAAAACAAAAAAAGCATAGCTGGTGGATAAACGAGCCACAGATTCATTCATTCACATTCACGGCCATCAGCAGCCTCAACAGCGTCTCTCTCCATCCTACTCCAAAATTATTCAACATCCTAAAGTCTGCATTTACTGCTACAGCTGATACTAAGCGATTATCATTACGCCAGTGCGGAGGTTTATAATACCCATAAATTCTCACAAATAATTACCAGTTATGAAAGGATCTTTCTGTTCGAAAGCATAGGCTTGGCAAATTTTCAATTCATATTTCCATAATTTTATGCTGCACAGCCTAACAAAGTGACTAAGTAGTACTCGTAGTGTAATGTGCCAGCGTTTGCATGTAGGTGTTGATGATATGAATGAGCTTACAATTTAAATTTCATACATCAATTATTTATATTAATTGGATGAGAGTGCAGGGCAAACGGAGCATAATAATATGACAACGCCCAACTAGCAGTAATGAATCGAGTAATGATTTTACGACCATAAATGCAAGAATGAATTATTAGCACACAGTTGTTGCAGCATTACTTTGCATTGTTTTGTTGATGTTGAAATTTTAATTGTCAAATAATTCATATAATGATGCCGATACCTGGAAATAGAGTTTAAGGAATTGATTTAGTGGAACATAGATAAGGCAGTGTTTTTTTTTACACCACACCACTTCACAATTTCGCAGGTGACCAAGAAAAGGCATTTGCATCGAATGGTATAGCCCTCTGCTTATTTATGGTCATAGAGCTGCCTTTGACAATACAAGCTTCAAATCCCTGGAAGTGTCACTCGCAAATAGAGGTGCTAATTTTAATTAAAATAGTCAAATGCAATATGCTAACCCAGAGAACTTTTAAGGTGAATCTAGGACCGGAAGAACTTACTGTCACTGCAGTAAAAAGCTATCAACAAGAAGAGGTCCTATCTCCACTGTTATGGTCTATACAGGTTGATGATTTAATTCAAACCAAGGTACATTGAACAGGTAGTATCAGTAGAGCAGCTGATTTGATTTATTTTCAAATTATTTGGTCTCGAAAATGTCAAATATTTTTAATTTTTTCTCACAAAAATTCTGAATTGTTAAAATCCATTTGCATGTGAAACCTTTTCCCATACAAAACAAGCGATTGAATAGCAGCTTTTGGAACGTTCGCCCAACTCGGCAGCACGACCGCTGATTACTGGGCCTTGCAACGGATGGATCAATGCTTCGAGAAGCAAACAAATTTACTAGGAAAGAAAGTTGCATCAATTTTTATTTTTTCCAATTTAAATTTTTTTTTTTTTATAATTTTTTGTATTTCACATGGCACGCTTTGATTTAGAAGAAAAAATTCAGAACAGTTTTTGACACTTTCGATACCAGAAGCAACAACAAAATACACGCAAATGTTGTTTTTGCTCTGCTGATACTACCTGTTTAATGTGCCTTGATTCAAACCCTTAAAGCAAAAGAATATCGTTCCAGGGGTTTTGCTGACTATATATCCATCATAATCAAGGGCGATCATAAAAAGACCATTAGGGACTTGATGTAAGACGCCCTAAATATATCTCGCAATTGGTGCTGGAAATAGGGATTATTCATAAATCCCTGTAAAACTGCAATCGTGCCTTTCACCAGAAAAAACGAAGCTATGCTTTCAAGAACTAACTGAGGAAACTAGTTCTCATTATTTTGCGGCCATCGCCCTTCAAAAGTAGTTAGTTTCGGCCAAAGGAAATAGTTAATAAATAGTTACCACTAGTCGAATGCTAGTTAGTTATTAGTTAGCTACAAACTAGTCCCATTTCCTGCAGGGAGTGTATGGAGCAGATGTATGGTGGAAAAATACCACTCAAACAAGAGTTCTTAAAAACTTTGCATGATTCGATGAATTTATAGCGGCCAATGATAAAGCGGACCTCCAAGCTAAAGAAGGGCATACACCTCATTCGTTGTACCCATACCATTCCTTGCATTCGACAACAGTGACATCAAAAAGTATATGTACTCGTATGTCTTTATACTTACCCGTCTTTCAGTCTCCTTATTTGTCCATATTTATTTTTCATTTTCAAAGTATTTATCTTTGTCGCTCTCGTTCTTTCTTTTATTCCAACACAGACGTCTTCAAAGTCCCCTTCACTCCAAAAAAACTCTCTTGTTATTTCTTTTTTGTGCCAACAAAGGCAAATGGAAATGTCGATTAAAGTCAACTCCTTCTAAAACTATTCCTTCTATCGCAGAGAAGGTATTTCCTGTCCTCTGCTACCACCATCGCGGACCGCGACAATACTTTTCCGAAATAAATCTGTTCGTGAGTATCAAAACACGAATCCGCTGACTGTTAGCTTGATAAGAGGAATCACTTTGTCTCAGCCACGATCACCTCCAGAATCATTAGTTCTGCTTTCATATCTAACATCAAAAGAGGCATACGCCAATATAGAAACAATTATAAAAACTGTGTCCCGATCGATTAAGTTCTGCAGCTGTTATTTACTTCTTCAACATCAGTTTAGAATCGCCTTGTCTAAAACCATATATGTAATACTCCTATATTGGCAGTAAGAGCTAGTACCGTCCGAAAACACTACAGTACAGATATATCAATAAACACGTACGAAAGAAAAGGAACACATACGTTTATAAATAAACATGTACACGACACATTTACAAAAACGGCACTCAAGTACACAATACATTGACAAAAACAGTACTAGACTGTCTCACTTTGATTTCGGAGTGCTTACACATTGAGATGTTAGCTTACTACCAATATAGAAGTATTACATATATGTCTAAAACCTAGTTTGGTATCAAATGGCCAGCACACTTAAATTTCAGTCGGCAGGCATGCATTGGTCCGAAAATATTTTGTATAAGATTTGATACTTACACCTTATCAATTCCTCGTCGGCGCACGTGAAATCAGCAGTTCTTATCCCGTCATAGTCGTGAGGCGTGACATCGAGTCTGTCGTCTTCGACAACTGAGTTCGGATTTATCATACACACAGCTTTCGGTGCTATTCTCAATTAACTGAGTGGAAACTTATATCCTCCATAATTTAAGTATGTCCTGGACATCGGTCACTAGGTCGCGGTGTTTGTGTTACAGGAATTTGAGCTGGCCTTATAAGTGAAGTAAATCGCCTAACATGAAAAATACATCTCGCCGCCCTTATCCCCGTATCGGTCTCATATAGTTCACGTTGCACCCGATCGCAGCGTCGCTTTGTAGGCGGCATCTTTTTTCTTGCAACGTCGTGACATTCCTCGTTGTTGCAGTTGTTCTTTAGGGCACACAGAAATCTGACTACTTCTTCGGGAACTGAATGTAATGGGCGAGAAATGTGCTTCTACTGCTCGCACAGTTTTTGTTGCATAGAGGTGTGTGCATATCGTAGCTGCAACGAGATGGTGAACTCAGTCGTTTACAGTATGATCAAGATGGTTTCTCGGCTTTAGATCTGAAGACAGAAATGTAGCCTGATTGTTCTTTTTAGCCGGCTGCGGGTTACCATGTTTCAGATCGCGGCAAAGCCAACCAGAGCCATTCCGTTATCGGATGTTTCGTCTTGGAGGCATAATTTTTCAACGGTGGGACCAAGGACTTCTTCCTTGCCTAGAACGGCATTGTAATCTCATAGCACCTATTTTTTCTTAAAAATTCAAAATTCTTCTCCTATTAGTTCTTATTCTATTAACATAATCTTAATTTATAAGCATTGAAAAACCCTGCACTTGAAGCTGCACATGAGCTCTCAACAACAGCTCGTGCTCCAAAAAAAAAATTTTAATACCAATTTGAAAAACAAACAGTAAACAATTGACAGGAAATAGAGGCACAAATGTAGATGTTGGTGATGGAATTAATAAGGTAATTGAGTGCAAGAAAAAAGCGACATAAGCGTTGCACGAAAGAAAACCAATAAGAAGAAGCGTGTGCCACCAAATATACAATAACAAAAGTACTTGAAAAAAATAATAATAATCAGAAGAAAAAAAAAAACCGCTTTTGAGCTACACATTTTACACAGTTTGTTTATGTTAAAATTAAAAAAAAAATTAAAAATAGTCCCTTACAAAGAAAAATAAGAACCAAATTTATTAAGAACCAGCGAGAGTCAACAATAACGCCAATAACGCTGCTGGTTAGGTACAACAAAATGACGCGACATTAAGTTTGGCTTCAATTGATTGGGAAAAAAGTCATTCAAATGTCTGGTTTGTCGATCGTTAGAAAACTAAACAAACCTAAAGTCACTGCAACGCTTTAAGCAATGGACTTGCAGTGTATTGTAAACAAATAAATAGACGAAAAAGTCATTGCCTAATTACCGGAAATAGCACTTGCCACAATGTATCGAAGACGATGCGGTGCAAGAAGTGAATAAATAGCAGTGCTTAGTTGTTAGAAGAGAGTATATATGTAAGTTTGTATATATACCTACATATGCACATATGTATATATGTAGTATGTGCGCAGCACCCGCATAAGGGACAGCGAAGGTGAGGCTATGTTTGTGCGAGTGATTGTAAAAGAAAACTGTTTTCTAAAGTAATCGAAGCACTTGAAGTCACACCTGAATATTTGTTTATTTTTTCGGTTGTTTGTGCACATGTATGTATGTACATGCGGTGGTAAGAATGTAAATAGGGAAAAGACATTTCATCAGTGACCGAACATAACAGCTATTGATGAAAACTGTATTGGAAAAATTCACTATGAAGGAAATGTTCTACAACTAAGTGATACATATGTATCAGTCGATTTCTTTTTTCACCGAGACTCAAATTTTGCAAATAAATTTTTATTTGCCATTTTTATGCAAAATTAAAAATATAACAATTATTCTTGATTTTTATATTATAAATCCAAAATAATTATTTTTGTTTTTTATATTATAAATCCAAAATAACTATTATTTTTGATTTTTATATTATATGTCTTAGGTAGCAGTTATCGAAGGCTTTTATTTATAAAGTTAAGAAACACAAGTTTACTACGACTTATACAAATGACTTTTATAAGTATGATTTAAAAAGGTCAGTGACTGATTTTTATTTATGACTCTTATAAATAAGAGTCTTCGATAACTGTTATCTAAGACATATAATTTAATAATCAAAAATTACTGTTATTTGCAGATTATTTGATTAAATTAAAATCAAAAGATAATTGTTAAAGAGCGATTTTTTTTAACAAAAGTTGTAACAGTTACGTTCCCTGCATTTTATCAAGTTTTGGCTACGTTTCTTTGTTTAAAAATTGTTTATTATTATTTTTTTTAAGAAAACATAGCTTACAGTTAAAAAAAAACTATGTAAATCAAAGTTTCAAACTTTTTAGAACCTTTATAAAATTTCGACGAATTTTAACAAATGTTGATGAAAATTTTAAATTTTTAAAATCATTTTTTTGATTTTTTTTTGGACTGTTTTGTAGGCCCTTAATAGTTTAGGAAAGTGAAAGTTTGAAGTTGTTAAGACTTACCGTTAGTTTTTGGCAATTTTTTGTTCTCGCATTTGCTTCCATACAACACCTCTCACAAAAAAATGCAAAAATCAACGGTTAGTCCTAGCTAATAATTTGCACTTTGTTGCACTAAAATTAAATGGGCTACAAAATATTCAGAATGTTTTTAAAAATCTAATTAAGAACGTCAAAATTTGTCGAATTTAACTAATTTTTGTACAAAGTTTGAAATTTTTGTTAGCTAACGAGCTACACTTTCATAAAAAAAAAGAAACATTAAATAATCGAATGGGGAATAGCCAAAGAATGCTAAAGTGTCTCTTCGCTATTTATATTCTCGCCACTGTATGTATATTTAGAGCATATCTATATTGGAAAATTCATTTAAAATCGCTAGTAATCACGTACCTTGCTGGAAATGTGAAAATGTTCATAATGAAGTGAAATACTTGGACATTATTTTGGACAAAAAACTTACCTGATAGCCGAATATTTAGGAGCGGACTAGAACTGTTATTACCGCTCCCCACAGTTGCCAAACAACAAGACAAGAAATGCTATGTATCTCGTATGCTCAAATGCTGGATACCATCACTGAATAAGGCGCTAAGTAATTTATCAAGGCTCAAATATGCTCTCCATACGTGTTCCTTCCGAAAATGACTAGAAAGATGATTCGGCCTTAGGCTCACAAGCTATCTTCGGCTAGTGGAATCTCGACCTATCTCAGAAAACTTCAGAATTTGATTGAAAAACACCCTATCTCAGAAGAATACCTTATCTCATTATTTAGTTCCAAAAGGCGCCACCTCAAATGAAAATATATTGAAAATATGTTGAGGTGCTAGCTCAAAGATAAGCACAAGATACCTGCATGGTAGATGAACTTGCGAGGAGGGTAACATCTCTAGCTAACATCCTATATGTCATGCCTTAAACCACACTTCTTTGAGAAGGTAAAAAATTTGATGATCGGAAGAGCCCACGTGTAGGACGATCTGACAAAATTTTCCCAGTTTCGGCCAGAATATGTTCCGCTTATTCATTCATCTAGACTGAACTTTACTTAGCCATGTGACCGGAACTATAATCGGTCACTACTTAATAGGAAGACATGCTAGTAGAATGGATCTGCCAGCGAATGACTTCTGCTGCAAATGTTGTGGTGAGGAAACAATTTAGAGCATAGAAAACTTTCTCTGCCCACATACGTTACAATCGGTTTCATGGTAGTGGTGCATATTATACGGCGACAGTCCTCATTTTGGGGCCAGCTTTGGGCAAGCAATGCAATGTCAGTAAACTAAATGGCATATAAAGAGCGGCATGCTCGGGAATAACTGGGACACTGAAATCTTGCCCTTGAGAAGCGCGTAAGGTAGTTCTCAAAATGATGCCCACCTAAAGGAAACCGTGATATACACAGCGGAAAGACTCAGAGAGTCTGGGCTGTGGCGATCGAGTTCAATCTTAGGCCTTAGGAATGTGTAGATGTGGCTTCTATCCAGACGGGAACGGATATACACTGACGGGTCCAATATAGACTGCGGTGCAGGGACAGAGGTATATTCTGAGGGGCTTGGTGTCAACCGGTCCCTTCAGCTGGCAAACCATGCTAGCATATTGCGGGCTGAAGTTCTGGGCATATGTGAAGCCTGTAGGATACTAAAAAATTGTGCTACCAGGAAAGAAAAAGCGGTTATTTACTCAGATAGCCAGGCAGCACTCCTAGCTATATCATCTACGGTAAGCAAGTCTTCACTGCGGAGGATGTATTCAAATTAGTTCCCTGTATTCTTAGCAAGGGAAGTACTACAACGTACTTTGCTGTGCCTTCGAAATCGAAAAATACCTGTCTATGAATACTTTGTTTGTGTGAAACACGAAAATGACAATTTCGCCGTTTTCTGCAACCAACTTAACTTCCTGAAAGCTCAGCTAGTCTAGACTTAATTTCCGTTACTTAACTATACATTTTGGCCAACTTGTTATATGAGAAACTGTTAGTTAAAACTTAACTTACCGTAAGCAACTTAATAACATGTATATTTTAGATTCATAAGTTACGGTCTTACGGGAATTGAGTGCGGTGAGAGAATCAGGCTTGCCAGATTTTCGTTTTGATGTGGCATTTGAGGCGGCAAAGTGTCAAACAGCTGATAAAGAAAATACAAAAACCAAATATTTCCGCTCCTGGCTTAAGTTCACGTGTTGAGTAATCATTGATGATTTCTAACAGTAAGTTAAATTAAGTTATGTCTAGACTAACTGAGCTTTAATGCCCTGTCAAAATCGGATTTTCCAACCGCTCAACGTTGACGCAGCATTATTTCGGTATGCTTCATACAAATTGTATGGGCATGAGAAAGCTGACCCTTTTGTTTAGATATGGCAAATACATACATATGTCCCACGTGTTATCAGATGTAGTTACGTATATCTTCTACATCTGATATTTTTTCGTAAGATACGATTTCCTGTTGGATACATTAAAATTTTAGTTTTCAGCTCGTAGCAGCGGCTTAATTTGTGTTGCCGCCTTGTCTACTGCCAACAAGATGACAAAGCAAAAGAGACAAGTTAGTAGTGTTCGTTTTTTTTTTGCATCACGCATTATGGAGTTAGGCAATGCTTCAGCGCGCATGCGCGCCGGTGCGTTTAAAAATAAAACCGGTCGACTGTGGTAGAAAAACTATTGCCGCCTTTAAAGTTGCTTATTCCCATTTTGATTTTGCGTTTTTTTAAGCAAAAAATCACCGTCACTTTCTGCCCTGCTGCATCGCAACACGCCGCTTCGTTGCGGGTCAGCGACTGCTTCAGTAAATTGTCGAGTTCCGACAAACGTGACACACCCTAATGCAACATTGACTTCGCGCGCACTATACCAACTACATATCATGTAAATCATTTCAAGTTCACGGCAAAGCCACAATGAGTTGTGACACACCAAAACGGATTGTATCAGCAAAGAGTCAACGCGTCACCAAAAACAGAGTTGTGTGCAAAAATCAATGTAAAAATAAATAGTAAATACAACAACGAGCGTCATTTTAAATGCGTGCCACAACAAGGCGTGCTGTCGTTATAAAAATATCTCACATGTCAGCCATGGGCATAAATGCAACGAGGCACAACACCGCTATTGCCACAAAAATACTGCAACAGGGCAATAGGACAGCTCATCAGCTGCAGTGCGCGAGCGAGCGAGCTAACGTATATGGAAGTGTGATGTGCCGTTGATTATAGTTGAAGGCTCATCGGAATTGCTGCACGTTATTGGGAGCGACACTGGGTGCATCAAAATTGTCCCAACGGTGTATGCATTGTTGTATATGCAACACCACCGATCGTGTGTGTGTGTGTCTTGTTGTGTTGCGCTTGAGTTGGTCGACAGACTGTTGGGAAGGACGCCTGTCACTTGAACGCCCCCATAAAAGGGCTGAAGAATAAGGTAACGAATGTGACAGTCTTTGGAGGGTGAGGCATAAGAGCGGGTTAAAGAATTAATAAAAAACCACAAAAAAAATCATGGAATAAAAGATCGTAGAGAAGTTTCGTTTGATAAATGAAAACAAAATAGATTAAAAAATGCATATAGATTCATAGAATTTCGAAATTCCACAGGGTAACATAGTAGGTACTACAGCAAAGGGAATATAATTGAAACAATATGACATGTGGACATGTTTCTTCTGGCTTTATTTTTTTATTTTTGACATTCAATTGCAACCCAGCAGCCGTTTGACATGTTGTCATTTTCGACGAATCGACAAATCACAGTTTCCACATATGTATGTGTGTATGTACCAGTGCTGGGCAAAACTGTATTTAGTAAATACTTAATTCAAAAATATTTAGGTATTTATGCAATATGTAGTAAATATCAGAGTACTTTTTAATTAAGTAATTTAAACAAAGTACTGGAGTATTCACTTATTTTCACAGCACGAAATACTAGGTATAATAAAGTACTGCCAAATTTTGGCTTTACTAACTACCGCGTACAAAAGTATTTAGAGACTTTGGCTTAACTAAATACTGGATACAAAAATACTTAGTACTTTTGATTTTATTAAACACTAAATACTTGGGACTTCTTCTGGATTTTCGGGATTATATCAGGATTTTTTCCACTGTTCGGGATTTTTGAGATTATATCGAGAGAGAGAGATTCTAGGCACTATTTCGGGATTTTCGAATTCTCGGGAGCTTTTCGGGTTTTAAAAACTATTTCGGAATTTACGGGTTAGGTTAGGTTAGGTTAGGTTGGAGCGGCTGCCTACATTCCTCATGGAAGAGAGGCACACTTAGACCCGATCCGTTGGGTCCGTTGTGAAACCAATTAAGAACTCGAATTCGAACCCGTCCGTTCACCTAGAAGTGGAACCAGTTGGTTAGGTTCAGAAAGCGCGAAAATTCGTAATGCCTGCTTCACTTAGATCGGAGAGATAGATAAAACGGTGGTGGTGAAATGAGCGTGTTCTCGCCCACGTGAGGCCGGGGCAGTGACAGAGGTAGTTCTCCACGCTCTCGATTTCGTCTTCGTCGCGGCAACCACGGAAGAAGTCACTAGCCGGCAGACCCATTATGCTAGCATGCCTTCCCATTAAGCAGTGGCCTGTAATAATACCGGTCACCAGTCTTAGTAGAGGGCGTTCTAACCTAATGAGTGCGTCGGATCTTTTCTTGTCGAAGCTGAGCCAGGGTTCTTCCCACCATCTTTTGTTTGCCTTCCCAACGAAGTATGTCCTGAGCCATGGTAGATAGAGGTATGCCCGCTGCATGAGAGGAGTTGACGTCAGGCAAAGTGGTTCCCTTCCTCGCAATTTACTGAACTATTTGGGACTATTTCTCGATCAATGGGACGATTTCAGAATTCTTGGAATTACGCCGGGATTTTCAGGAGCATTTTTGGGACTATATTGGGATTTTCAGAACTATTTTGGGTCTTCGGACTACGTCAAGATTTTCGGTACTCTCAGTATTTTCGAGACTACTTCGGAATTTTCAATACTAATTCGAGATTTTCGGGTCTAGGGTACGATTTCTCGACCTTCGGCACTATACTACTTTAAGATTTTCAGAAAAAAAAAATTTCTGTAATTTGCTTCGCTGAGCTGAGTTGAGTTAAAGTGAGATGATGAGAGATGAGTTTAGGTGTGGTGAGTAGAGGTGAGGTATGTATGTGGAAGGAAAGCTGTTAATTACTTTAGTTTTTCTTGAACCATAAAGTAATTTGTTTGAAAAGGAGGACTTTTGATCTCGAGTACTTAGCGTCTGATAAATACTTTCATTTATTTTCTTTGGTATCCAGCAACCCCTAAACACCCAAATTCTAAATTTTATCTAGCAACTCTTAAACACTTACTTAAGTTCTTTTTACTTGAGTACATCCCCAAATACTAAGTTTTTGGGTACTTAGTACCAAAACTGGTACTTTTAGTGTAAAAGAACTTAAGTATGCCCATCACTGGTATGTACATATGTATATATGTATCCCACACCATATCTGCAAGTGTCCAACCAACAGAAGCCTGGTATCAATCTCTTATTTAGTTATTCTCATCAGTTCCCGCTGTGCTATGTCAGCCCTTTTGTGGTTTTGCATCAATAAAACGCGCACAAAACAAATAAACGCAAGCGTTAAACAATAAACACATTAAATTAAGCTGCGCATGCGCGGTAGCTTTGCAGCGTAAGCTCCAATATAATTTCAGAAAATACTCATATCTACAGACATACATACATACAAATGCACAGTAATATTATGGTGTTATTGTTGTTTATCTGGGCTACTGTTCGTCTGGCGTTGAACTTCGAAAGAACTACGAGCTCCGGAAGAAAAAAGTACTAGTAGTTGTATGTATAAGAAGGACAAATGAATTCCTTCTTCTATCGTCTTCCCGTCATAGCGTCGTCTTCGAGAAGAATGTGCTCTGAAGTTATCACAAAACCGGCGTACATCGTTGGACCAGATCCCTAGTTTATGTAGGTGACTTCTTAACGTGCAATAGCTTGTTAAGTTACCTGTTGGTATTCTTAATTTGTTCTTTCGGAGGTTGATAAGTTGCTCATATATCTTCCAATTGTATCCTCCCAGTAGCACCGTGGCTTGGTTTCCGCGCTGTTCTTTACCAGTTCTCTCCTCTGTCCTAAGCTCTCAAGGTGCATGTGGTCCTACCGCAAAAGAAGTGATCGGGGCATATCGATGTGGTTGCTGCCGCCTTACTGGCAAGCTTGCCTGCCTCCTCATTACTTATTCTATTATGTTATTCTATGCGTTTGTGGCCAGGAAACCAGAGGAGGTTTACTCAATTCCTGCTCCATTGCATTATCCCAGTTTGCCTTATGCACTAGCTCTACTTTGAAGGTTCTGTTAAGTCTAAAGAATTCTGCAGATGGCATCTCTTAGAAGTTGGGTCAGAGGTAGTTGAGCCCTAAGAGATTCCATATTTCGATATTATACCAATTTTTTTCTTTTCCAAAGGCTTCTCTAGTGAAACTCATTAGGGATCGTTTTCTGCCTATTCTATGCTAATGTGCAGTGGCGTTAGATCCCAAAGCTATTCAGGTAGCTGCTTATTGCGTCTGTGATACATACTCACGCAAAACGTTGTAGTTTTGTAAGTGAGCGCCCCACAGTCTATAGGCTGGCCTTCGTAATGTAAGCCACCGCTCCATTGGTTATCATAGGCTCGACTATCATAGTAAACATTCATCTGAGAAACCGAGAGCTGCAGCCCTAAGATATCCCTGCAAGACGTTTGCATACCATCAAAGCTCTTGTGGCTCTGAATGTCGTCACATCGGCGTCACATCCTTCCACATGAGTTTCGCGTCGAGCGTGATGCCAAAATTCCTCACTTCGGATGCAATTTCGACTTCTGTACCACCGAGAGCTATACTTTTCATTTCCGGTAAGGAATGTTAAGATCTTTTTCCTCATACCATTTCTACGTTATCATTAGTGCCCTATGGTTTATATCGCAGAGGCTGTTGTCAAACTTTCCTCTCGCCTTTATGACTATGTCGTCCGCGTAGCCGTGACATCGGATTCCATTGTCTTATAGCGTTTGCAGGAGTTCACCCACTACCAGGCCCCAGTACAATATGAAGATACATACAATTCTTAAATTCTAATGCTGCTGTTTCACCTTCAGCCAATCAGCATCGACTTTAAAGTGGTTCTAAAGCGTCATAAGGAGACTTCCAACCAACAGTTAGGTGGGCAGAGTATTGGCTGGTGTGGAGGTGAGTTTATTGAGAGTCGCTGGTATCCATGATTCTTGCAGACCGGCCGATAACTTAGAATGTTGCGAGCAAGATGGCGGTTGTCTTCTCATCAAATCCTCCTTGCGCGCGACTGGGGTAACTTGTTCCAGTTTGCTTAGGAAATATCGAGCAAAACGGGCTCGAACGTCTTTCTGGAAGCTCATCCTCAACGGAAAAGTATCCAGTCTGGAATTTTTTATACCACCTACCAAAGGTCTTAAGATACGGTGCTTTTGTTTCGTATGCAATTCGGAAGGCATTGCAAACTTCTAGGGGCTTAAGCTGGCGTCGAAAGCCGGTAACAATTGTATGAATGAAGTTCTCGCTACGTTGATGGCGGTGTTTCAGCCGACCTTTTATAAGTAACTTTATGTTTTCTAGTCCCCATTCTTATCGATTTTTTTCTTTTGTTAGTCCCCTCGCAAAAACATATATACGTACATACTTATTTATCCACGCCGAAGTAAATAAATAAATATTTTTCAAAGTAACCAATTTAAAATGTTTGGGCGTTTCACGACATCACTGTTTGTTCGTTTGTTATCGTTAAAGTTTTGTGACATGTAAATATCGTTTAAATGTGACTGACTGAGCACGATTTAGCGTAGCTAGGCGTTAGACGATAGACGCAAGCCTCAGGCGTTAATGGCAATTTTTTGCAAGAAAACTAAACTAATGTAAATACTAACAGCTTTCGACAGCAATGGTGGAAGGCAAACATAAAATATCACAATTTTCTCCCTCTTTACTGCCGGTGCCAACTCCAAATCCAACACCAACAAGCTTTGACTCTTTACATCGCCACACATTTGACATTGCCGCCATCGCCAGCGGCGTCACATCTCTCGTTTGTGCCTCTATTTTCTTTGGCTAGGCTTCAATTACGACGCAGCAACGAAGGAGTTGAGGCAGTTAATTGAACTACACCATTTCCAGTTGTAAATGCGAAAGCGTCAATTGTAAATGAGAATAGTCATTTTCAAATGAGAAAGCGTCAATTGAAAATGAGAATAGTCAATTGTAAATGAGAAAGCGTCAAATGAAAATGCGAAAGCGTCATTTGGAAATGAGAATAGTCAATTGTAGATGAGAAAGCGTCAATTGTAAATGAGATTAGTCAATTGTAAATGAGAAAGCGTCAAATGAAAATGCGAAAGCGTCATTTGGAAATGAGAAATAAAACTACATAAATGAATTGCGTACTGCATATATAATAGATGATTTAAATTCGCTTATCACTGATAATACTTAATCAATTATGTCGCTTAAAACGCGTTTGAAAACGGAATTTTTAAGTTTTCAGAAGGTTATGATCTTCATCTTTGCTGTTTGTAAGCTACGTCATATTAGAGTATGTACATATATAAGAAGGCAGGAAAATAAAGCTGGCCAATATTCGGATGAAAACGATGTCGGTCGAATTCCGAAAAACCTTCACGAATTACTTATATACATATAATGTATATATAATATGTATGTAGTTCATTATGACCTTCTTGAATCTGTTTAAACCATTACGGTATGTCTCGGATCAATGTATGTAGCTCGATAGAGAACACTCTTCGGTTTTCTTTTCGCCGGGAAGTCTCTGTTGTTTTACACTGGCGGAAGAACTACTTTACGATTAAAAAGTATATAAATCAAGTATGTTAAAAATATGCATATATATAAATTACTTGAATATTTCATTAATAAAGTGCCGCGTTTAGCGCCATATTCCCCCATGCTAAACCCCATTGAAATAATCTGGGGAAAAATCAAAATGCATGTAAAGGGGCACATCTCGAACCCAGTCATAAAGGGGCCAAACCTTGTTGAACAACGGCTGCAATATTTGGAGAAGTTGGTGGAGGAGACTGCGCGAGAGAATTTCAGCACGCAACATCTTTCCATGAAAATGCTTTATCTTTACAAGATATGCAAGTTGGGACATAATAAACTTGCATTTTTAATAACATCTAAATAATTTCTGAATAAAATCGAGTTTCTCATTTCCAAATGACGCTTTCGAATTTTCATTTGACGCTTTCTCATTTACAATTTACTATTCTCATTTTCAATTGACGCTTTCTCATTTACAATTGACTATTCTCAATTACAAATGACGCTTTCTCATTTACAATTGACTATTCTCAATTCCAAAAGACGATTTCGCATTTTCATTTGACGCTTTCTCATTTACAATTGACTACTCTAAATTACAAATGACGCTTTCTCATTTACTATTGACCTTTTCTCATTTACAATTGACTATTCTCAATTTCAAATGACGATATCGCATTTACAATTGACTATTCTCATTTCCAAATGACGCTTTCGCAATTTCATTTGACGCTTTCTCATTTACAACTGGAAATGGTGTAGAAGAAAAGCTGTAGGTGTATGTATAAAGAAGGCCAGGTAGAAGTGGTATTGTAGGAGGTAAGACCTCAGAAGGCTGCCATCATACTTTCATACATTGTGTGTAGATATTTCGGTACATAAGCATGTTTGTATGTAAGTAGCTGCCTCTGCGCGTAATCCTGTGTGTGTATAGGCGACACAGTGACCGCTTACTCAAGCCAATTTAATGCATTTTATGTCATTATCGCGTGACCACTTTCGTGTAATTTTTACTTCACTCGATGAGGAGCTTTAGAGCGGAAATAGTGAATCTTGTTTAGTGGATGGAGGCGGGGTAAAAAGCCAAATTTGCAATCTTTTCTATTCCTCTCTCTAATGGAAATCCCTATTAAGTTGCTACATGGCTGCCTTATTGTCGAGATAAGGATTATGGCGTCTACTAAGAAATGTCATGTTACACTGTAGAAGAAAGTGACCTTCATACCGACGGCTGGAAAAAGATCTCAAATATCTCACAAGGTTTTGAGGCCAATCAGTCTCTCTTAATTTCCCTTGAGGGGCTGATAGATCTGCACATTTAGGAACAGGATTCCTCGAGATTGCGTCTCAGCAATTCAAAATGAGTGCATCAAGTGTAGCTATAATTAGGCTAGTGCAGAACTGTCTCGGCGGAATGGGCAGTACAGGGGTAAACCACAGAGTTACGACCTCTCGCCCATTATTTAGTCTGTAGACATAAACGAATTGCTAGAGTAGCTGCAGGAGAGGGGTTCGTCGAGTGTTTGCCTATACGGGTGATCTTTACTTTTAGTGAATGGTAAATTTCTACACCTTAATGAAATGCTCCAAAGGTATTTGAGCCTCAAACTAAGTAGTCCGCGAACAGTGAACTCGCCGTAAATCTTAGTGAGACGGAACTCGTCTTGATCACTAGGGATAATGAGATGCTTTATATGGCTCTTCCATAATAAAAAGCGTTCGCTTGCTGCTTTCCGATAGAGGCAAGTACCTAGGCTTGATTATAGACAGGAAGATGTCGTGTGAGCCTTACGATGGGGAATGAAGAAAACATCAGCAGATCTCTACTGTTGAAGGTGGCAAAGGGTTAGAGCTGGGGCTTCGAGATCACTGTACTGTTTTCCAGACAGAGGAAGCTGCTATTAAGAAAGCAGTTGGTTGGCTGTTGATATACGCAATGGCAGCAAGGGAGGTAAATATCTACTCTGATAGTTAAGTGGCACCCAGGGCCTCAAACCAAGGAGAATATATGTCCTATTTTTCGGTCGCTTCTGAGTATTTCCCTGTGATATATTGGTGTCAGGCTATAGCGTTATTACAAGAAACTGCGTCGTTCTCATCAGGAAAGAGATTAGTCTGAATCCCTTTGTCTACCCGCAGACTAATTTTGAACAGATTGACTTTTCGTATCAGCACAGCAAACGTTGGGTAAAGATCTGTGTAAGTGCACGAAGGTGGGCCTGAGGGTTTTATTGGGCTCAAAAAGTTGCAACTCCCAATTATAGAAAGTATGTAATATCAAACCGGATCCTCACTCTCGCAGCTGCTTGGAGGATGAAAGTCATCTCAACATTCTCTTAAGCTAAGCATCGTATATACATAATATATTTAATTTTCCACGTGCGTCAAGTGGTTTGTGTTGGGACGAAATTAGAACTTTATTTTGGAGATGAAAAGACATTAGAAACATGGCCAACGCTGATTAGATAGATACTGCAATATTTCTACACTTATTTCTGCGAGACATATTAATCTTTAATACATATCACATTGTCCATGATTAATCTTCGGATGTGATTTGCGATGGTGAAAATCCAGTAATTTTCAGTACAACTCAGTTCTTGGATGCAATAAAACTTTTGAAATGGCCAAGCCATAATTTTATATGTTATGAGCCTGGGCTTTGCCACGGTGTCAGTAACACCTCAGCGATTTTCTTTGCACTGGGCATAAACTAATGGCCTTAACTGTCGCTTGGTAGATGCTTGCTTTAATTCCCAAGGGTCTAAAAACTTCAGTCTAAGGCCATACACGCTTGCTCCAATACCCTCAGCCGTCTTTGTACGACTGTAGCGCGTAAAATCAGTATATTAGCTGTCTCAGAATTAATATAGATTATTTCAGTCTATCTGATTAGCTTGCCTATATGTATAACTTAAGACGTCTTTCGTGACATACCAATATTAAGGTAAAGATGAATCCAATAGAGGTCATATAACCCAAAGTTTGGATGAATGTTCAGATTCTTTCATCCTACAGCTAATAAAAAGAAAAAAATGATGCAGGTTTTGGTGACATTAAAAGCTACATTCGTACCAAATGAGTTTTATTGCATTACCTGTGAAGCTGTGGTCTACCATGAACACATCGCATCAGGCTCGCTACATGCATATATACGTACCTAACTAGTAGACCCAAAAATATAAGAAACTAAATCGTTTACTTGAAATCGTATAGGAAAACGCAAACACCTCTTATGAATCTTAAATTGTTCCACTCATTTCACAAATCAACATACGCCAAACGCTGACATTGCATTTTCAGGCTGGTTATTAACCCTTTATTAGATGCAGTGTTTGATTATTCCTAATAAATCTGCACGAAACACATAAAGCGCCATCAGTAAAAGAAAACATAATTTGTTCCGCTTCAGTGATCATACGCTAAAAGAAAA
This sequence comes from Rhagoletis pomonella, assembly GCF_013731165.1. Taxonomy (NCBI): domain Eukaryota; kingdom Metazoa; phylum Arthropoda; class Insecta; order Diptera; family Tephritidae; genus Rhagoletis; species Rhagoletis pomonella. The sequence continues at coordinate 13,468 of NW_023460596.1, read as the reverse complement.
AAACAAATAAAAAAAAATAAGGCGAACCAATAAAATCATGCGGCTCTAACAAAATAACGGTACAACTAGTAGTTAGATGGTGAAATTTAAACAGCAGCATGAAAATGCTACAGCAAACAATTTTCTTCTTCAGTATTACGGCGCGCTATACATATGTACATAAATAAGTAAAGTCAGTGTAATAAGTTAGTAGCGTATCCAATTTGTTCATCAGATGGGTCAGTGCTACTGATGCAATTGTTTTTAGTTTAATGCCACTGTTTCTGCTTGCGCTGAATTGTGGCGTTGCAACGAGATTTGAAAAAAACGGTTACTGACTTTTACTTTAAGCTTATCAAATAAATCGCAGCATTCCGTTTGGCTGCTAATTAAATTGGGCCACTTTGTTTATGTACGCTTGACTTTCAAGTCAGCGAGAACACCGAAGTGAGGTCGATAAGGTACAATTTGAGTTGTCATAAATGCAGTATAATACCTTCTGGTTTAAAACCCGAATTGTTTCGACGAGTGTGATTGTGAGGTAAAATAGCTGCGTCGTACTTTACACTAAATCGGTGGTTGAGTGGAAGATCCACCTATCTTAGCAGCCAGTTCAAAAACATCCTATCTCAGAAAAGTTTTCCAGAACGCTCTACTTCAGAATTTGATTGAAAAACACCCCATCTTGGAATTCGGTTCAAAAGCACCCTTTCTCAAACGAAAATACATTAAAAATGTGTTGAGATATGGCGTTTTTGAATCGGCAGCTGGGATAGGGCGTTTTTGAACCAAATTCTGAAATAGGGCGTTGTCGAAAAATTTCCTGAGATAGCGCGTTTACGAACTGCCACACACAGCCATCGAAATACTTTAAGTTTTTTTGTTTTAATTAATTTAATTTATAATGTGAGTCTTGGGGTTGTCACACAAATAGAGGGGGGATCCATAATTTAAAGCCGCCTCTGAACGGCAGATTGCATATATCCTGCCGAAAAAAACTTAACAAAATTGTGAGAGAATTTTTCTTATTATTTTAGTTATGCTTTAGAGTGGAAATTTGGTTAACACCCCGGGAAAGAAAAAGTACAAGCAAATTAAAAATTAAATCAAACATTATAGCGAGCGCAAATACATAACTTTTAATTTAGATTGCATGTAAATCATAATATACATACATCTACGTATGCATGTATATACATAGTATAAACATTTATCATGCATTCCACTGCACTTTCACGCAAAAATGCAATTCGGCACACCTAAATTTCGTCACGTTTAAAACACCGACCGCTCCACTTCCGAAAACTTCATTAAACTTTCATTTCATATAAACTACCTGCAAAATAAAAAATGTTTTGCAACATTTGGTTTGCTCTGCACAAAATTCGATTTAACGATTTCACCAGAAAATTGCTTAGTAAAAGTACTGGCGCAAATAACAAATACAAAGGTGAAAATCTGGGAAAAGCACACCTGACGGCCGACGCCCGCTCAACGTAACTTTCTAAGGTTAATGGGGGTGCAAATTTCCGATTTGTACGAATTTTAATCTCTCTACATTGCAAATCAGATTTTAATCGTAATTAAAGCAATATTTGTACGGCGGTAATTTCGGCCAAACTGTGTGCATTTTCTATAGCCCGCATTGGATAGTCGTAGATTGCGGAACAATTGGCGGTTGCAAGCAAAGGCAAAGAAGCTAAGCGAGTGCCAGCTGTTTTTACACTTTTTGTGGCCATAAAAGCCAGTTACAAATTAGCGCCAAATATGGCTAGCGCCGCTATCCAACGATAACAAGTCTACATTAGTTGATACATAGAAACGTACGTATGTAGAAAATAATAGGTTTATTCCATATGTATGATAACTATTTTAAACATTTGCTTCTGCGTTACTTAATTGATTTACCACTGAAACTCATCATCATCTTTTTATGGTACAACAATTCAAAACACCTATTTAGGAGCACACAAGAACCGAGGCACATCCGTGGTGAATTCATAGGTATCTATACATACATTATGTACATAAGAACTTGCGTGAGAATCAGCAGAACACTATACAGTGTATAAATTGGGACGAGATGGCCGTTGAGACACAATGCCGACGAACGGCGAACTTACCACAGTGAATCGATTTCGTTGCAACTGTCTTAATATCTACCGAAAAGATCGGTAAGAAGAAGATTTAATATAATTTCTGGGACCTTACTAAGGGTAGAGGACAGGACACCTCGCATTAACATGGATGCAGCCCTTTTATACCCTGTCCAATATGATTCTATAAGTTGACTTTTCTAGAGCCGGCCATAATACGGTGATCCCATAGAAAAAGATGGCGCGGACGACCGCCGTGTACCTCCTGCACACTATGTGTGGTTTCAAACCCGAACACATCTGCACCGTAGATGGCGGTTATGGCTTTTCTTAATCGCTCCGTAAAGTTCCGTTCCCTAAACCAACTTCCGTTCAAGAATTAAACCGCAGATAGCTCCTCCTTGAGGGGTACCTCTTGTTACATACCTGTTCATGGACGCACCTCCATTTCTGAAGAGATAGTTCCTCCAGATGCCACTTGAAAAAGTGACTCCGCAACGTCATCTGGGAGAATATTGTTAAAGGCGCCCTCTAAGTCAGGAAAGATTCCTTAGGTAATTCCATGTTGCTTTTGCATAAATAAATATTCCGTACGATGCAAAACTGATGAAAAAATAGGCTTCCAAAGAGCCAATATGCCAAAAAAAAAATTAAATGCATAGCATGATTCCACGACGAACGCCCTTCTTGCCTTCTTCTGAAAAAGCTTTCTGTAAACTTATGGTGTCTAATGCATAAATATGTCGCGAAACTGATTCTAAGATAAGCTTCTTCGTCGCCGACCAGGAACAGCTCCGTCGGTATACCGTCGGCTCCGGGGCCTTGTTGTTTTTAAGCAGCCTTGTTGTAGTTCTCACCTCGTCTTAGTCGTATGTAGGGGCATGAGGTTCGTCCCTATGCATATCTCAAGTGTACTCTGGGCATATGTTACCAGATTTCCATGTTCGTCTGTGCAGGACCCAGCCCCGGTATTGAAACCATATGATCGCTGCCTTATTTGCTGATAGGAATTTGGAGTCGCACTCTTGCCTGCCAGCATCCCAAGCTCTTCTCCGTCCGGGCTTTCTGCCTATCGGTTCATCCTTTTGAATAGACGATAGCATACGCGACGCTTTTATTACACACCTTGTACTAATTGAATAGTATTCATTTTAATTTTTATTGTCGCCACTGTACATGTGTTTGTACTAAGATATATACATTAGACTGGATCAACAAAAAAAGTTGCGGATTTACCGCCGGGATTAAAAAATCTATTATATTTGAATACATCCACCGAAATATTTCGGAATAATATTAAGATTTACGGGAGCTGAAAATACCTCCAAAAATGGAGTTTTTTATGAATAAAACTAGTTTCTTAAAGAACTTTTTGAAAAAAAATCCGCTCAGATGACAAACTAGTTTAAGCTGAAAAATTGTGCTTAAAACAATTAAAAAATTTTTTTCAACAGAATTGTAGTAATGAGGTTTACGATTTTTTTACTTTTCAAAGATTGGGTTAAGAAAAACTTGAATAACAGGGCCAAAACTGTTCTCATTTAGACTTGTGATGTATCAGTGGATTTTTTCAAATACCAACACATCTTAATTCAACTTGGAATGACGCTCGTTCATACTACCACTCTCTTTCATACTTTGAATGAGTTTATTTGCAATGATACCTCATAAGTCTAAATCGGAATAGGTTTGGTCCAGCTATTCAAGTTTTTGTTATACCAATTTTTGAAAAAAGTTAAAAAGAGCACCCAAAAATCTCATTATTACAATTCAAATGAAAAAAAATTAAGCATTTTTATGCAGATTTTTCAAGCTTAAACTGGTTTGTCATCTAAGCAGATTTTTGTTTTGAAAAAGTTATTTACGATTTTTTTTTTCCATAAAAAACGCCACTTTTGGAGGTATTCTCAAGTCGGTCCAGCTCACGCAAATCTTAATATTTTCCCGAAATATTTTGGTGCTGGTCTTAAAATACAATAGATTTTATAATTCAATTTTTTTTTTTTTGTATGGGGAGTTATGCAGTCTAATATACATACATATGTATATACTTATGCAAGTATATATATATATATATGTCATAGGAAGTTGAGTATATACTGCAATTGACCGATAATTGAGCTAAAAAAAAGCTGTAAACAGCAACGTGCAACAAAAGTACGCAGTAATTGCCGCATAATGTTGCAAGCAGTAAACAAGCAAAAAGACAAAAACATTCTCTTGCACGTTTTATAAGCATTTTGTTTTTTTTTTATATTATGTTCAATTCTTTTTCTTGCTCTTCATTACTGCATTAGCGTTGACCGTTTTCGCTGCTCTTCCATTGCTGCAACAACAATACACATACATTTGTACATTAGACCGTACCACCTTACAAACAAAAAAAGATTTCGCCGTACAGCAGTGAGTGTAGAGTGATTTTGTAAGGCAATTATGAAAAAAAAAAATATTTTTTGTTGAAGGTGTCTGGAATAACCAAGCAAAACTTTTATAATTTTTGATGAGCTTTAATTTACTGACATTATGGTTTTACGTTAGTGTGATAAGAACTGAGATCTGGTGGGTAAGTACTAGAATGGAGTACTTGAGGTCAATAAAAACTGGAACACAAAAATTGTCTCCTCGAGACAAAAATATCGATATATCATAATGAAAGATCCAACTGTAAATGCCGAAGATATGACGAAATCTTACGTTCGGCAAAAAAATTCCAAATTGCTTCGAATCGAGATACTTCCTTGGTAAAAGATTAATAGTTTTTGGCGCAACGATATATCGAAAAACATTAAAGGCGACCCCCCACTTTCGACCAGAAATTTTTTTTTCGAAACTGGTCTGCAAAAATAGTTTGGACTGCGTGTTGTATGGAGAACTTTTCTTTCTGGTACGGTCTAATATATATACGTACATACAATCGTGCAAGAGTTCAGCTCGCATCGGGCAACGTCCAATATTTGGCGATGGGTAATAATATTGCACATATTTTAGTAAATTTTACTACAACGCCAACACCGGACGATGCCATAAATTCAAATGGTCTTTAAAACGCCAACCTTAACGCTAGTCAGACAGAGCTTTTGTTTGTACCCATTGTGCTTTCTCTTGGTCTAAATGCACCTATGCATATACCTATGTATATTAGGGTGGTCCTTAAATGAAGGAAGCAAATTGTTTACATCAGATCTCCTCAGAAATAAAATTTTGGTCCCGATTGGAGGCGGTTAAGGCGTGTCGCACAGTGGTCAAAATTCAGATTACCCTATTAAGACGTCTTAACCGATTTCAGTCGGGACTAAAATTTATATGTGACATCTTTGACTATCGTAGTATCGATTTTGGGTATTAGATGAAAAATACAACATTTATTTTAATTTTTTGAGTCCTTGGAGGCATCGGGCCTTTGACCCCTTTGCGACACGCCTTAATCGACTCCAATTGGGACCAAAATTTGTATGTAATATCTATGACAGTGGTGTTACCGATTGAACAAATCCTTCATTTGATTTTTAAGGACCACCCTAATATATATACCTCCATTTGCAACTAAGCAGACAATGGTCAGAGTTTGAGGTTTGAACAAACTGGTGCAGTCTTTGTTTTAGCGGCTAACTGTCAGCTGCTCGCTGCTTGTTGGCAATTTTCCTTGCACGCGAAACCAGCTGGTTTATTAACGGTATAAAAAGCAATTTGTACATGCTTCCAATTCGTTGATTTTCTTTTTCTCCCCTCTGCTGCAATTCTTTGCGCTTACTAAGCTATTTCTTTATTCCACCAACAACACTTGTACGTATGTCTGTTTTTGACGTTTCAGTGACCCTTACTATTATTCATGCACTTAGGTATCGATAAGCATTTTAGAGTAAACTTTCACGATTACTAGCTTTTACAGTAAGGTCCGCGCTCCGTACTTTCCAACTGGTACAGGAAAAAAGTCAACTAAATTAAGTTAAGCATTAAGTTGTAATTTGTTGCGCATTGGGATGAATATTACGAATTGCAACTGAAGCGAAGGCAAGACCTATATACCTATGCTGTCGCTTCCATGTATTTAAAAACTTTCGAGTGTATGCACTAAAAACAACAACAAAGTTTTTCTATCAGTTTGTTCAAAGTCGACATTTACTTTTGCCAACTACAATATTGCACTTTCTTAGAAATTGGTGCAACAGATGTTCAATTCTAACAATACACCTCACTTTGATTTGTTTCTAGTCGCAGTGTTGCCTAAAGTTATTGTACTACTACCTTACAAGTGACAGTTGTTTTGTGTGACAGCAGTGTTTTCTTAAACGAAATCCAAAGTAATAAACTTGTTTGCCTTTTTTGTTTCAGTGCCTAAAGAAATATAAGTAAAACTTCTTTGAGGTACCCTTACCTCATTTGATCGCCTGGGGCTACGACTGCTGCCACATCAAGATATCAAACCGATCCTTGGATCCTTGTCCTCAGCGTCGGAAAATTCCGCCTCCATGACGCAAGGTCCAATAACGGATTGAAGCTCATTGACTTTGTTGGGAACTGAAACACGGTGGGCTCCAACATAAAAAGATCCATCAAGCTACTGGCTGTCTCCAGATCAAAAAACGAGAAATTAGCTCAACCATGTTGTGATGGACGAAAGGCGCGCTCCAGTGAAGTAGTAGTCAGAGTTCAGCGAGCCCGAAAAAAAACAACTACTACGATAAGGGATGCCCTATAGCTACAGAAAAAATAGATGCCACCTACAGGGCAACGCTGGGATCGGGTGCAAAACGAGCTATGAGAGATCTATAAAGGGAGCTGAAAAGGGAAGCGAGAAGTATTTGATTGTAAGATCCAGAATATACTTAAATTATGGAGGGAATACTTTTCCGCCATGTTGAATAGCAGAAGCACTGAAGGTAGTAGAGTATCGAGCCCCCAGTCGATAGTGATGAAGTTGATGTCCCACTGCCTGACTATGATGAGGTACGAATAGCAAATACGCGGCTGAGAAAACCCAACCAAGCTGTTGGAGCTGAAGGTCTGTTAGCCGAACTGTTCAAGTACGGTGGAAAGGAGTTGATAAAGTGCATGCATCAATTCGTCTTCTTATTTGGCTCTACAAAGCTAATTAAAAAGCTCGTACAGTTCGTCATTCCATCTTGTTCGGTACTCATCTCCCACGCGTAGAATATTTCTCTTGAAAGCTCCCAAAGCCTTCTCATCTTTGTTACACATCGTCCATGTTTCTGCGGCATATGAAACGACGGGCATGATGAGAGATTTTGTAGTGCGGGATTTTTGTTCGTCGAGAGAGGCCTCCGCTTTTCAATTGCCTACCGAGTCCAAGGTGCGCCTGTTGGCAAGAATAAACAAAGTTCTTCACTACTTCAAAGCTATGACTGCCAACCGTGATGTGTGACCCAGTGATCAGCCTTCTAAGCATAGGTTACAAGGTCTTATCGAGTTAATTGCGTAAAATACTGAAGCCCACCGTCAACGAACTGATTGGACCTTATCAGTGTGGCTTTACACCTGGAAAATCCACCATAGACCAGTGATTCACAATGGACCAAATATTGGAAAAGACCTCTCCGCGCGGTTTGATATCAATCGAGGTGTGATTTGTTTAATCTGATGTTGGAGAAGATAATAAGGGGCGCTGAACTGAACCGCTCAAACACCATAATTTAAGCTGTTATACCATACCCAAAAGAGAGCTGAAAAGACGGAGCGTTCTTTTTATTCTATTGGCAAGGGAACTTCTCCTGATAAAACTTTAAGTCGAGTTTTTGGATAAAGGAGTATACATATCTTGATTCCAAATGTTTACCATTTTCTAAGCAGAGACGAAAGACGGGTGCAAGAATGCTTGGGCAAAGGACCAATTCTAAAGCTGGTGTGTTAGCATTCCCGACATGCGACAACATAAAACTCAGCAAAAAATTGAGGCCGCTTTAATTATGTACTTGTGTTCTCAAATATCCAGGAAATCATCACAGTCTCCCCAAACCATACGGGTATCTGACCATTGCAGAATCTAAAGTGTCTCTCATAAATGGTGCATTGCGTTAAGCTGCCGTTACGTCAAAATTTTGGGGCACATATAAAACCTCAAAAGAATACCCGATTTCTAAGTAAAACCCAGACCTGACGTTTCGAGGCTAGTATTCGTTGGTTGGACTTCCGGCAGAAGCTTGGGCGTCGCCTACAAACTATATTCGACAAGGGATGTCGGAAAGTCATTTTACAATAAAGCATAGTCCTACCCTGTCGGAAACGCCAACAACCAAAATGAGAATAGTAGAGGGTATTTTTTGTAGATATCCAGCTTTAATGAGGAACAGGATTACCCTACTAGAAGCATTCGAGCATTGGCATCGTTAAGTTCTCCGCCACCATTCTGCTCTAAACTAATCTAACAGTTCGTCATCACGTCTGAATCGAAACCTTTCACCTACTCCGACGGGACCCAAGTTGTGCTCAGCGTCATTCTATGCACATGGCCGTATGGGGGTTTGCGTGATCGCAAACTTAGACAAAGTGTGGTAAAGGTAGCTTATTTTCTTATAATTTACAAATTTAAATATTTAAATATATTCCGTGTGTAAGTTGACGTCTCTTCCGATGATAAAATTTATAAGAGAGGTTGGGTAAACTAAAAACTCAAACCGAATTTAATAAATCTAACCGAAAAGAGATGTCAATCGTGCGATTGTGACGAGCAACAGCAGCAACATCACATTTCAGTTGGCAGCAATATTAGGACAGCGGCCACAACAAAAATCCAACAACAGATTACTGCAGGCGACTAAGGATTAAGCTGAAATTGATGCTGGCTAAGCCAGACCAGAAATGAAAAGCCACATTTCAACACAGGAAGCATAACATTAAAACCATAAGAAAAACAAATGCACAATAAACAATAAAAAAAAAAGAAAAACTAAAATAAAAAACCTATTAAAAAGAGGATACGCTTTGGTGACTGCTGCTTTGTCATTGAGGCCACTCACTCCACTTCCAGCCGTCCGACTGCAGCACAATTGTTGAAGAAGTTGACGATGACGATGACGATGACGAGTTTGCTGTTACTCTGCTTTTACCGCTGCGGATGTGTGGCAAGAAATCGCAAATGCAACACGGTTCATTGCTACGTGAAAACGACAAGAAATCGAAATAAAAAGCTCATCACTGATGAACAAGATTACATAAGGCAGTTGAGATAAAATGAGTGTGAATAGCCGTAGTATAAGTTACAAAGCACACAAGCACTCATACACACTCCGAAATAAAAGTGGTTACATAAAAAAAAATTGCATTTCCGCTACTGTTGATTGAAAGTTGGCGTAGCAGAATATAGAGAAAAAAAATGAATAAATAACTGAATATACAGCAAATGTATAGCAGCAGCAAAAGTCATGTAGAACTGCTATGTGGCAGCAACAAAGAAGAACAGGAAGCTCAACTGGGCAATGGGAACAACAGTACAAACAAAAAAAAACAAGCAAATCGCTTTAACATTTTCTATAGTTTACTGCCGCTTTCATTTAGCTACATATGTAGCTATCAACAACATGGTCCAATCCGATGTGTAGCGGTCAGCTGCTCAGTAGCCAACACGTTTGTGGCCACCGCCATACTATTTATTTTCGAGGGATCAGGTTGAGGCACTTAGCGTGAAAAATCGCCTTTGGGCCAATTGGGCGATTCGGGATGCGGCTGTTGCGGCAGCAAGTGTTGCATAAAAGTCACTCCTTATATGTGCAGGTAAATAAATAGATGCACACATACATATGCATGTAAACTTGAACTAGTAGTACCTCTTATCCAGTTCGTAATGGGCTGCCAGCATCTTCAACATTATCATTTGCGAATGGGATAATGGGTAGAATGGCCAAAGGCTGACAACAAGCACTCATACGGGCATACGTACAAATATAGTACATACATACATACATATGTACATTAGATCTTGATGCTGGTAGCTGCAGGCTTCTGTTTTGTTGTTATTTGTTTTTGTAACCTAACAAAGTTGCAAACAACAAAATTACAAAATACCTAGTAAAACAAGGAAAAAATACGAGTGCCAGTTGTAATTAGTAAAATAATATAGCAGACGTTATAATTTGTATAATTTATTTAAAGTAAGTAGCTACTGGCAATTACTAGGTGTGACTACCAAGTTAATTTGTGTCTCGCTCATCCTTTCAACAACATATTTCATAGATAAATTTACAGATTTCTTGGTATGTATACCATCTTATTTATCAGATGTATAATAGCAGCCTAGTGTGTTAAGAAAACTGTGGCATGCACCCATCTCTAAACGAGTTTCCAACTACGAGTATTAAGGATTCTATAAATCAAGTTTTATTTTCCTAATTTCGATTCAACTTAGGTAAGGATTTGACCATCTTCCTATATACATACTTTTATATAAACCAAATTTTATTAAAATCGGACAATATTTACTATTTCGGCGCCCTATTGTAGGCCGAATACGTGTTCTATTTTTGCCGCAACTTGCATATATATATATGTATATATGTATATAAATGGACCAGCCTTTTTGATTTTTCGACCACTTTGCTATTTCCAAGAAGAGGTGAGACAATAGGCATCCCGAAGGAAGGCAGCTGGCGATCGCGAAGACGAATTCGAAAACCAAGGCGAATACGAGAACGAGTACGAACACGAAGACGAAAACGAAAACGAGTACGAAACAAATTCGAGAACGAGTTCAAAGGCAACTGCGAAGACCAATATGAACAGTGTGACTAAAACGAATACGAAAACCAACCGAAAGCGAATACGAATATAAGGACGAATTCGAATTCGAACACAAATACGAATACGAACATGAATACCAAGACGAAGATGAATACGAATGCGTAGAGTAATACGAAGACAAATGCGAAAGCCAATATGAAGTCGAAGTCAATATAAATAAATAAATAAATAAATAATACGAAGACAAATGCGATGGCCAAAATGAAGACGAAGGCAAAACCAAATACGAAAACTAACCGAAAGGAAATACTAACACTACAAGAATGGATACGAGATGAATACGAATATGAAGATGCGAAGAGACAAATGCCAAGGCCAAAATGAAGACGAAGTCAAAACCGAATACGAAGACCAACCGAAAGCGAATACAAATACAAGAACGAATACTAGATGAATAGCAATACGAATATTTATACGAATGCTAAGAGTAATACGAAGACAAATGCGAAGGCCAATATGAAGACGAAGTCAAAACCGTATCCAAAAACCAACCGAAGGCGAATACAAATACAAGAACGAGTACGAGATTAATACGAATACGAAGATTAATACGAATGCGAAGAGTTATACGAAAACAAGTGCGAAGGCCATTATGAAGTCGAAGTCAAAACCAAATACGAAGACCAATCGAAAGCAAATACTAATACAAGAACGAATGCGAGATGAATACGAATACGAAGATTAGTACGAATGCGTAGAGTAATACGAAGACAAATGCGAAGGCCAATATGAACATGAAGTCAAAAGCAAATACGAAGACCAACCGAAAGCAAATACTAATACAAGAACGAATACGAGTGCGACGATTATTACGAATACGAAGACAAATGCGAAGGCCAAAATGAAGACGAAGTCAAAACCAAATACGTAGACCAACCGTTGTAGCCGCTGGTAGTGTGGTCCAGTTTTAAGGAAAGTTTTTTTCACATTTTCTTGTTTTATTTTATTTTTTGGTTTCTGTTCGGGTTTAAAAGAACTCGAAATTTCGAAAATATTTCTGAAGAGGGTTGCCAGCTGTTCGAAAATTAAATTCTGCACACAGATAGTTTGTGATCTGAATAGAAAAATGGGCCACTTTTTGAAAGAGTTGCCACCTATTAAAAAATGTTAATTAAATTAATAAGTCAGTAAAATCTTAAAATACCGACGTTAAACGATTAAAGGTTTAAGAGAGCTTAATTTGGAAAATATTTTTGAAGAGGGTTGCCACCTGTTTGTAAACTAAATTTTTCACAAAGATAGTTTATGACCTGAACTGAAAAATGGGCTACTTTTGAAGAGTTGCCAAAGTAAAATTAGATCAAATTAATAAGTAAATAAAATCTTAAAATGCAGGTGTTAATCGAAGAAAGCTTTAAGAGAGCTTAATTTCGAAATAATTTTTGAAGCGGGTTACCAGCTGTTTAAAAAATTAAAGATTTGTTTGAAATTTTTAACGCAGATATATGTATATGTAATGACCTGATTTTAATTAAAATAATAATATTTAAATAATAGTAATAATAATATTTAAATAATAATAATAATATAATAATAATAATGGATTGGCGCTTACACAGTATGTTAGCGTTTGTCCGAGCTTCGCCTCCTACATATATTCGCATACAAAGTGGAGGGACCTACAGTTCTACGCTGACTCCGAAAGGCGGTTGTATTTTTATGAGAAGCTGTTTTTCATGGTAAAAATACACTCGGAGGTTTGCCTTTGCCTGCCGAGCGGCGACCGCTATTAGAAAAAAAAAACATTTTTATATTTTTTACTTTTTGATCTTTTTCGGAAACTGAGCTTGAACCCAGGCTCTGCGGAGTGGTAGCGACTTTTGTTCTATACATTTTTTTATAAACATACATACCTAATTCATCTTCAAGAAACGCTTCAATCGCATGTTTGTAACACTTTGTTCCAATTTCAAGTCATTTCATTTTTTCTTAATTGTATTAACAACTTCAATCTCAAAGTATATAATTGCTCATTTCCAGCACAGTTCTGCTCTATTTTGGACTTGTCTCTTTCTTCGCGGTTATCACGTTGTGATCTTATCGGCAAGCAATTCCGTTTCAATTAAAGTTACCGCCTTTTCAAATTATAAAATTACATTTTTTTCCTTACGTTGACGTTTTTTATACGTTGACTTTCGATCTAGTTTCAAGTCATGAGTTCGTTTCTGCTTTGGTGTTTGGTTTATTTTATGGTCACACCCCAGGTTTTCTATTTTTAGTCATCCATAAGTCGTTGCGTGTCAATTAGGTTTATGTTGTTTGTCAGTCGTTGTTATGGCTTTCATGTTTGACAGATCTAAAAGAGATTAAATTTAATAACCATCACAATTGTTGCATGCAGTTGTTTTCTTTTATACTATGCCGTATGCCTTTAGTTAATGCAGGTTGCTTGATTGCTTTTTATTTGTTAGTGTATTCAATTTGTTTTTAACTCAATTGAGGCGCATCAGAACTTTTGTATTTTTTTTTTTTATAAACAGAGTACGAACGTGCATGCATACGTATGTATGTAGCTCCGATCGCTGATATATCATGATCGTGTTGCTTTGTCCAGTTAACGAATAATAATAGGGATAACGTTTACAGGTTGTTTGATGATCATCCAGTCTTGCTTCGAACAAGGGTGTCACTTAATTTTATTC
>NW_023460595.1:0-34573 GCF_013731165.1 Rhagoletis pomonella | reverse complement strand
AAGCTCAGCACAATATAGGTCGGGTTTGTTCGCTTAAATAAGTATCTATTAAAAACAACTATTTGTACGTTTTGAAAGAGAACTTTTCTTAAAAAAGATATGTCCCAGTATTATAAAATAGTTCAAAAAACATGCGATTTTTTTTTTAACTCTTTTACCAATGCGTATTGGTAAAATGTTTCAATAATTAACTTTTTAGCTAAAACAGATTTTGCTAAATCTTTTACATTCTTGTACAGTTCTTGGTACTCAGAAAATGAGGTAAGTGGTAACCGCAATCTCCAATATTCCTTTTAGAAAATACCCGCTGAATTTTTCACTTGCATTTGCATCAACCATACAAAATAAACATATTCCGTTTATTATATGAAGATCAAGCGGGTTGAAATGTTTACATTCAGAAATATCTCTTTGTACTTACTTCTTTTTTTAATATATAGTTCGCATCTAATCGTTATGACGATTATGAAGATGATGACTAGTACTGATCAAAACACATGCACCAGGGCGTTGACCTAACGTAGAGTACAGTGGAATATAGTCGTTCTTCTGGGCGTACAGGTACAGACCCTACGTCCTTTTTTTACGCACTGTTGCTAATGCGACCAATCAATGTAGAGCCTTTAATGTCCGAACTAGAGATTGTCACGGGACTAAATATTTAATACCAGTCCCGCCCATTTCGAAAATCAATTTTTAAGCTCCGACCCCGCCCATCCCGACGTTTCTCAGAGTTGCACCGCGCGTCACGTGGGTCCCGAAATCTATCACTAAGGAAAGTGCACAGTCTTGAAAACTAATTTTAAATAATAAAAAATGAAGGATCGATCTGGCATCTTCCAATTATTTTATTTTGCTTTTCTGTTCGTTTTCGCCTCAATAAAACATAAAGAAGTGCATATTTCCTACATCGTTTTTAAGGAGGATTTTCTGAATTTGCGGAGGTTCCAGTTTTTCGTGAGTGTCGGGGAAATGAGTTTGGTACCGTCTCGCCCGCAACTTTTTTATAGACCTCCCCGATGCCGCCCATCATGGCCAACTTGAAATCAGTGCCGGGTTACTCTACATATATGGATGGTGTGCCCCCATCCATCTGCTGGTTGTCAACTGCAGAATGGACTGGGTATGGTGCGAATGACTTTTTTTACTGTTTGGTGATATGGCGCACAAATTGGTGTGGCGTTTTTGTAGTTGAGCGAAGACTCCGAGACCTTGCCTTCAGGTGCACCCCACCCCGGTTAGTGAGCGCATTGTCACAATTCGCATCAAAGACTAAGTTCTAAAACATAAGCCTCATCTATTTGCACACCCGACGGAGTAGCCGAACGATGAGAACAAATAGCAATTTTAAGAACGCCAGCATGCCTAAGATACCTTCGGCTTCCCTGATGAATTCCTTATAACCAAGGATCCGACCATTGCAGCTTTAAAATAGATTAGAGAAAATATTCTAAAGTTGCAACGTCTTCAAGGCAGAGCCGCCAATTCGATTCTGTTATCAGACCTATTCGGTGGAAGGGTAATCGCAATCGATTCGTACCTATCAGGTATCCAGAAAGTAGCCTAATGTAATTTCTATTTTCTAAGATAATCTTCTTTCTGTTGAAAGGGTATCCGGAGAGCGCGACCTGTCACTGCTCCACAGTACTTACTGCGACCAAAGTGTACCCACTCTGCAATTATGGCTCTCGATAAAGGCCAACTGAGACCACAGGAACGTTGAAGTTCCGAAAACGCACTCGGCGATCCTTCTCGAAAAACTCGACGGCGACCGCATTTCCTACGATTTCAAATATGGCCTGGTAGCCAGTAGAGTGCTTGTTCTTACTTGATTAACGTTTTTTTATTTAATTTACTTTCACAACCAAAGGAAACATGCCAACAATTGTTTCCAAAGAAATTTTATCACGCTGTTTTTTTTTTTTTTTTTTTTTTTGAAGATGTATGTGTTTTCCTGTCTTTTAATCCGCAAAGCAAACTTGCCGTTGATAAAGTAAACTACGCAAATGGAATCGCAAAAGATAGCTGATATCTAAACAAAGGAAAATAACTGCCGCCAACGCATACGAATAGGCAAGCTGCTTAAAACAAACATGCGTCAAATCAAGTGAAAGCATTATGAAAATGGAAATCACCAACTCATCTCTAATTAAGTGCTTGCATTAAAGGCACTTTTTCTCAACGATCTACATACTTATTCACAATAACCAACATAAACTTGTGAAAAGCTTTTACAAGCAGTGTAACCAATTAAATCCACACACATCTACACACATACCAATATTGCCATATCAAATGATCAGATGCTTTGTGCGTTACTATGTAACCAAGTTGAGTTATTTGATTTTTTATGCAGCAAAAGTAGCATGAAACAAGTAATTTTTAGCAAAAAAAAACCGACTTCAACTCCCATATAAAAAAAAAATATATATATATATATATCTCATGATCCGCTGATCGGATCTTAACCAGATAAGTATGGGACCACCTCTGAGACACTACCTTTCCGATGCAAGAATTATCGACATCGGTTGACGTGGTCCAAAGTTATGCGGTAACATACATAAAAAATAAAAAAAAAACAAAAATAAAAAGATTCCGACGAACTGATAACCTCCTCCTTGTTTGGAAGTCGGTTAAAAAGAGTTATGCGCACGGAATGAATGTGTAGCATTTGACGAGTAAGAAAATGTTGGAAAAAATTCAGAAAAAGCCAGCGAATCAACAACTAAAGGCGGATCATTTTATTTTGCTAATACATAAAACCACTATTGCACAGCTAGTAGCAGTAACACGCAGCTGCATATTTCAAATTGTGTTTTCAAATGCACTTTAGCACTTAAAGTGAGTGAGTGAGTCAGTGATTGAGTGAATGAGTACTTCACAACTGCGGGTTATGCGTGTATGCAACTAGTGGCAAAAATAAAAGAAAAGGATTTCGCAGAGTCATTAAAACATAGAAAACTAGTTTGGGAACCCAGTCAGCAAACAAAGCAGTTCTACATTCATGTGCTTGAGGATTGTGGTTACTGAGAAGTATGAAGAAAAGTATTTTGTGTTGTTTGATACCGGTGTTGTAATATTTCGTTTATTTTACTAATTTAATTCAACGAAATTTTTAAACAGGTGGCAACTTTCCGCAAAAATATTTTCGGCGATAAGCCATATTGCAATATTTACTTTATCCTATCAATTTACTTAAACAGCAATTTTAAAACAGGTGGCAACTCTGACATTTTTTCTTTCTATATTTTAAGTTAGACCTCTAGCAATACATAAATAGGTGACAACTGCATTCAAATCTATGCATTAGTTTTCGATTGATGCGCGTACAAACATACAGACAGACAGACAGAGCTTCTATTGCTTTGAAAAAGACCCTCCAGTTAATTCTTCTTTAATATCTATAATGTATATGACATCGGCCTTTTACAATTTTACTATACACACACTTAGTTTCTAATTGAATAATTTACCACTGAAAAATCATATGAACTCCTGAGCTTGAATAAAAATATTTTTTAGAGGAAAAGGAAGAAGCATTTTCATGCCAAAATCTAAAGTTTAATTCGACTAGTCATCGAAGAGATTCTCAAGATTTTCCAAATAGAAGAGTATATAATCTGTACTGTTGTTAGACTCACCTTTGACTACTCGTATTACCAAAAAGTACTCTATCTATCAGCAGTATTCCTAGGCATGTACAAGCAAGTCTAATTAGAACGAAAAAAGGAAAAACCAATCTGTTAAAAAGTTTGTTAGCCGGTTGAAACTTGCATTTCATTAGACTGAAATTGTGTGGGCTATAAAACTGCATACGCAAAAATCTTCTAAAGATTCAGATTAAAAAGTTGAAATTTTGATAAAAACTTGTTGAATTTTCCTAAATTTTTTATAAAGTTTGAAACTGTTTTTGGTTAAAGCTTGAACGGTATTTTTATAGAAAAATAATTACAAAAAAAATTAGCTCGAAAAACATAACGAATGTACCAGCGACTGGAAATAATCGGGAGAATGAACCTGCAGATGATTTATGGGACTCTAAGCATTGACCCGGTATCCAAAAAGCGCTATAAGCGACATTTTCATAGATTTTCCGTGAATCCTTTGTCTTAAATAAATATTTACGTGACAATCCGGGACAATCGCAAAGATATACGATTATGGGTACTTTAGGACTGTCTTTTTTAGTGCCGGAAGGATGTAAGTTTAAGGCGCATGAATCTTTTTGCGACATCTTGGGCGCTTTCTCACGGTTTTTGAAATAAAAAAAAAAACCTTGACTATGCGAGCTTTGTGTCTCTTCTTTGGTTTCTGCAGCATTCTGCCGTCTGGGCCAAGGAACTTTTTTCAGTGTTGTAATACGTCCCCCTTTGGATCCACATCGTTTTTATCTGATGGCTGCTAGTAAAGTGAGCAGTTAGGTGGAATATTTCTGAGGGTAAAAGAGAAGCTAGGAAAAAACATATTTCAAAGATTTTACGCATTGCAGGTGGCATTAATCAGAAGTTTGGTTGTTAAATTCTTGTGTGAAAATTCTTTAAACGAATTGAAAGAAGACAGAAAGAAGCAACATTCCTTAACATTAGCTGACTTTCTAGCTGCTTCGTTTGATAGCTATAAGCGTCGAATGTCTTGGAATGATACAAAAAAAAATAAGAAAACAGTATGCTCATCATACTTGGATTAAAAATACAATGGAAACGTGTTCAGAAGAACCAAAGTGAATTAATTATGTCAGAGGGGGCGCATATTCTTGTGCATTAAGATAAATTTATTAATTTATCACCGAAATGCAAAGTTTCAAACTTAATAAACCTTACGAAAAGCATAATGCTAATGACAAAATGGCGTTGATGAACGCGAACAAAAAGGACTACATAATTAGCTGAAAGGCAATCAAATAAGCACAAACATGTACATACATACATATCTACATTCTACGTAGTATTGGAATTTTATATGCACACGCAAATACTTTCGTTTCGAAATACTTGCCACACTTATCCCTTTTACATATGTACATACTCATGTTTGTGTATGTAAGTGAAAAAAAAAAATTTTAATTTTATCAACACGCCACATGGCATACTCTGAAGTCACAGCCACAGCTATTGATTCGGAAAAGCCATAAAATTTCCCATTCCACATAAATTATTTAAACGTCAGCATCCTTCAACAATCTCAGCGTTTATCTGCATATGTGTTCACGCTTCAAAAACTTCTTAACACAAAATTAATCACAAGAACAAAGTCTGCGCCAATAGACATTTATAAATTATGCTGTGGTTATTAAATTTTTTAGCGAAGATGTTTCGATGAGTACAATAAAATAAACAATAGCATCACGCAAGGTGCCAGTTAACAGAAAATTTACAAAAATACAAACGAAACAAAACTCAAGAAGTTGCAAATAAAAAAAAAAAATTAAGAAATAGTTGAGGTCCAGTAAAACAGATGACAGATTCCCAAATGGGACGAAGAACTCTTGAATTTAAAAATTTCATAGAGTAAATTCTAGAAAAAAAAATTGCTATATATTTTATGATGCATACACTTGTGGTCAGCTCATTAAATTAAGTAACTAGGTTCGGCTAGTTTCGGTTATTTTTTTTTATTTAATGTTTATATTTTTTATAAAAGTCTAGCACTTCACCTAACCAACGCCACATAAATGCACATTTCAAACTTCGTACAAAAATTATGAAAATTCAAAAAATGTTGATATTTGCACGCGTAAATTTTAAAATTTTTATTCAGAATTTTTAGAAAAATTTTGGGTATGCTTAACTTTCATTTGACACCTCATTTTTTGTAATCCAAGGTGGCAACTCTTTAGAGTCGATATTAGCGCATTCAAAGGAGTTAGGAAATTTTAAGTGGGTGGCAACCCTACTCAAAAAATTAAAGCTTTGGACCTGCGAAGGACGTGCCCTTTCATCTTTTAATTTTCAGACAGATGGCAACCCTATTCAAAAAAAATAATACATTATTGCACATCTAGAGGCTAAGTCTTTTCATTTGACATACGGTGCAGGACTGACGCCTCCGCTTATTATGATTGAATATAGTAATTTTATTGATAGGAGGCAACCCTATTAAAAAAAAAAATAAAAATTAGTGCTTTTCTACATGCCAATCGCTTTCATTTGACGTCTCGTCACTCTCCTATCGGTACAGAGTATATTAGAGAAAATCTCGAATTCGTTTAGTAGTTTTCGAGATTAGCGCGTACAAAGAATCTCGAATTTCCTTTATACTATTTATGTATATGTATAGATGATGTTAGAACAGCAGTTAGGATTACCGAATATACGGATTATCTAGTAGTGGGACCATCGAAATAGATAAAAGTACTCCTTCACGAAAAACTAGAAATGTGTTTAAAAGTTGCGAACATACAAGAAGAGGTTAAAAAGTACCTCGAAAGGTTACGAGAATATCACCCAAAAAAATCAAAAACACAAAACTCCCATGAAACTGAAAAAATTCAAGAAAGATCAGAGTCGGTTCCTGACACGAAAGATCACAAAAAATTTGCAATAAAACTTTATAAGGCACCACAGAAATATCCAAATTAAAAAAAAATTTCAGAAGACATTTTCCATACAATGCATACTATTTATGCCGTAATAGCAAATAACGATTAAACAGTTAATTAAACAACAGCAATGACAGCAGTCAAAAACAACATGATCAATACGCGAAACTGGCCGCAATTAGTTTCCGCCACATTAATTGCGTTCGCCGCCATATCTGGGTGTTAATAAGGTGGTTTAGTATTACCGACTGCGATGCCATTCATTAGCCAGCCTGGGGCGCGAGCGCATTCAATTTTAAATTTATGTGCTTCTCTCACTCGTTTGACACTCACAATAGGGGAACAGTTCGACCGCATAATTGTGGTAATTTAGTTTACGTTCTGATTTAATTTGTGCTACATGGCGTATACGCAACCAACCAACCGAATTGTAGGCGAACAAGCAAACCACAAACATATCATGTATACGCACTGTTGCATCGTTGCATAAATTTTCCAGCGTATATGTGTACATGTGTATGTATGTTTAGCCATCGCTACTAATTGCAGTGAAGGGCTTTGAAGGAATTACTTAGTGTCAAAAAACACCAATTCAAAGTACAGAGCTGCTATGAACGCGTATACATACGTACATACATACGTACAATATATGTATGTATACTACAAAATACATTGTTGTCAACGAAGTGAATTTGGCAAGGTGCTATTGGCTTCCCACATACATATTTATTACATGTGTATAGTATGGCAAAAGTTCACGCATTCGCGAAAAGAGCACTGCTTGCTTGTAATATAACTAGCGATGCAAATTTAATTTTGTTGAAAGCAAATTAGTGAGACAAAAGTTTGTCGGTTGTGAAATTAAATTCGGTGTAAGTGCAGGGGAAATACTTGAGTATACGCATAACTGTAAAATGTATTGTATGTAAAACTTTGCATAAATGTTAGGAAAAACTAATAGGAGTCAACGCTGGAAAATTCCATTGGAAATTTATACAATTTTCAACAACTATAATGTTTAAAAAGCTAAAAACTCTTAATTAAAAAGTTAAATAAACCATAACAACAATGTGCGTATAAAACGAAAGGCGCTCAAAAACTATTTATTTCGAAAATATTATTTAAGAGGGTTGCCATCTGTCCCAAAAATTTAAATCAATTTAATTAAGTTGTTAAACGAAAGATTTAAGTATAGCTAACGAACGAGAGAGGCTTAGGAAATCTTTTTTCAAAAATATTGTTAAACCTGCTTAAAGAATTAAATTGTACCTTAAATTATAAGTTCAACGAAATTTACGGCACGGAAGCCTAAAGGCGGATTCACCGGACCACTTTTTATTTGCTGAAGACGGTTCACCGTTCAGTTCGGCACATTTTATTTTGTTCTGAAGCAAACAGCTGATGATATTGTTGCTTACATACGATTTTGAGGGCAAATAATACATGCAATTAATTCGCGGCAAACGCATATAAAGAAAAACGCGGCAACCCGAATCGTCAATTTGATTCGAACAAAGAGTGATCAGCACATTTTTGTCGCTCAATTGGATTCGAACAAAAAATTTTCAGCACATTTTGGTCGCACTCTCAGTGAGACCTAGTGGGAAAGGAACGCGTAAAATTACTAACAAAAAGTGTCCGGACAAAAAAAGACATTTAAAAACTCTTTATTACGATAACTTTTTTAATAGGAGTGCCACCAATTTAAAAAGTCAAATTCAATTTAACTAATAAATTCAGTAAAGTACTACCATATGGATGGCATACGAGTAAGATTTAAAGAAGCTTTACTTTAAAAATTTAAAAGATTTGAAAATGGTTTATTTTAAAAAAAGTAAAGTATTACAAAAGGATGCCAGTCGATAGAGATAAGTATAGGAAAGCGTTGTTTCGAAAAATATTTTAAGGAGAGTTGCCACCAGTTAAAAACTCAAATTAAATTTAATCAGTAAGTCTTTCGTCTTTACAGTAAAGTTTAATGAAATATCACAATGACATATTGACATGAAAAAAGGGTAATGTTCTTTCTTTTGTTCGGTCGCATTTAAAGAATTTAATGATGCATGTATTGTATATACGTTTAAGACAAGCTACGAAATGTAATTTTTTTTTATACAAAACTCGCCAATTTAGTCGAAAGTCGACACATTGACCATGTTGTGGGACCTTTACAAATAATTTTTTTTTTTTTTTTTTGTGATATTTATATGTAAATTGTTTTTTTTTTGCATTTGAAATCAGAACGTTAAACCGAACTTAACGTGGGCGGAGCTGTGCGCAAAAGCTAGTGTAGCACATATTTGGTATACATAAAACGCAAAGTTAAAAATTAACAGTTTTTGAAAATCTTCGAAAGAATATATATATAAAAAAAACGACTTTGCTGAAAAAAAATCTGACAACGCCAAAATATACCAAGAAAAAGAGATTTAAAATGTTCTCAAGGCAATGCAACCCAAAAGCCTAGAAAAGTCCCCTAAAGCGCCGGATACGTACGGAAAAATAACTGAAAGACCCCGAAAAAAAATAATAATAATCACAAAAAATCTTAATGTTTCGAAAAATTTAGCAAAGACGCTGAAAATTCTGAAAACGACAGTAAAGGTAGAGAAGAAATTTCGAGACCATTTCAAAAAAACAAGGAAGCTTTATAAATTCAAAAAAAAATTTCAAAACAAAAACTGAGGGCGTTCCGAAAATTACAAAAGGTCACGAAAAACGCCGAAAATGTTTGAAAAATCCGGAAAAAAATACGAAAAAAAAAAACAAAAAGTGTGGCCAGAGTCTAGCAGCGCCAACAGTATCATCAGTTTCACCAGTGTCACCAATGTAAACAGTGTTCTGCAGTGTCACTTACATCACCAGTACCGCCAATATCGCCAGTAAAGAGTTTATATCGCTAACAAAATCAATTAACATTTGACATAAAATATACGACACAAAACAAAATATTTGACAGGTCGATACCGCACCAAAACGCATTCAGCATTTGACCTTTAACGCAACTTGCCACAGCAACGAGTCTCTACCGAAACATAACAAACCTATTAACACTGATTTCACTAATTGTTTACAGCAATCATAAATTTAATTAAAAACAGATACATGCGAGTCTTAATGGATTACCTATCTAATTTTCCATATAAATTAGTTTTTGTATTTACATATTTTTCGCATACAAATCAAATCTAGCCGCAAAATTCTGTGTTAGAACGCAAACAAAAATACTATAGTATGTAGGTAAACAAATTTTAACTATTTTTAAAGCATTACTCCCGTTCAAAGTGCACACATACTCGTAGCTATCTATGCCACGCAAAAACCAGCAACAGCAACAACTGCTCCTCGGTATAATTTAAAATCAATACTTCACTGCCAAAGTCCTGCGAAAATGTAGGTCATTGCATAATTTACAAATAAATTGTTGCTCCCACACACCTTCATACACACATACAGCCGCAGCAACCAACTGCACTATCAAAGCGGCAAGGCAAGGCAAGCAAGTGCTGCAAAAATATTGTTGCAGCAACGCAAAATTTACGAACATCGGGAAGGCGGCAGCCGTATCGGCATTGGCTTGTACAACAACAAATGCAGCCAAACAAATGTATATGTGTGTGTGTGCTTAGCTGCTTACCGCTGCAATGTGGCATAAGCCCAAACATAAACAGACACATACAGAAACACACATACAAGCCCACGCGCGCGCCAAAACTAACACTGTGTACGGCCTATGGACAACAACATTCCTAAAACTATCACAACAGTTTAAGCACCCTGCAGTGAAAAGTCAGAGTAGTTGGTTGATTAACTGGTAGAAAACGCGTAGTTCATTAGCTGGAAGTAGCTGATGTGGCAGCGTAAAGGTTTTATAAAACATGCTTACTTATTACCTACTATACGATGTATAAGCAGACCAACCCTCTCCGCCTGATCTTCTAACAGGGCAATTCTGGCTAAGATAGTAAAAAGTCATTCGTAAGACAAATGAATGACAGTTTGTGAGATAGTTCGAAAGACTTCTGTTATTCTAGCACCGCCACTCTGGGTTAAAAGATATTTTGAGAGAAAGCACTTGCACAGCATGTGCCGAGTAAGCAAAGCGCAGGCGTGCCCATCCGAAAGATCGGAAATTGAGTCCTCGAGAGACGCAGTTCGTTATTATTTATTTTTTTTTTTTAATTATTTTATTATTTTTTTGTGTGCATTCTGGCGACATGACCGAGCCAGCGGAGTTAAAACAACTCGTCGTTCCAACGGCTTCCGTACTCAAGGTGCATGCAAAAAGGGCCACATAAATAACTTTCGAAAAAATCTTTCTCTCATATACTCCAAGGGACTCCTAGTTGTTAGTATGGAAAAAAGATAGAAGACAAACTGGTGAGCTGCCAAGCAAACTGGTAGTGTAGCTTTACCTGCAGGGCATATACCCAATACAATAAAGTGAAACTTCGGAAATAATTTGCACATGAATAATATTTGCTATTTGTGGCAAGTAGAAGCGAAAACAATTAACCAAAACAAACATTATTCAAGAGAATAACATGAAATATGCAGAAAAATTATCTGCATCCTAAGTTCATAGATAAACGAGTAAACAAATTACTAACAGAAATATATTTCAATTAAAGTTGTTTTGGCCAACAAAATAAAAGTAGTAAGAGTGAAGTTAATTTTCCAAAGAAGAAACAAGCAAGTTAGTTCAAACAATAAGCCTAAATAGAATGGTGAATGTCGAAGTTGGCTACAATCGCTTCTACCACTCAGCGTCTGTATGTACTGGTAGTGGTAATGTGGTGGTGTTTTCTGAAAACAGGCAAGCAGACAAATATGCAGGAAAAGTATGTGAGACACCACTCTAAGATGCAAGTTAATTGAATCAAGTTACTCTACTTTTGTTGTATTAAACATTTGCGTAGAGGATGGATCATTTGCTAACTTACGACATAGGATTAATCAAGAATCCATTCAGCCGTTCGATGCCTTGTGCAAAGAACTCGCTTTAGGATAACCTTAATTTGAACCCTATATGTAGAAGGTTTGTCGTTGGCGTAGTCCTCAGTGCCCCTGTCATGCCAATCATTGAATGCATTCTTTTGCCAGCGAGCTACAAAAGAACACTCGCAACAACACAAACTCTGCTATTTATCCGAGTTCAGCAAGGTCGGCTAAAAATACGCGACCGGAAGAGTAGTGTTGGTGAGTGAAAAAACTGCTCTATTGAGAATAGTTACTGGGGAAGTAGAGAGAGAAACTTTTGTTTCCGTATATACATGATTTATATTTTAAATAAGTATATAGTATATTACGCAAATACCTCGCATAATTACTCATTTCTGTTGTTTTTTGTGTCTAAATCCCGTTAAACTAATCACATGTTTCTTGCCAGATACGAACAGAGTTGCTTAAGTAGTTTACCCGATTTGAGCGTTCTTTTGTCGCCCAAAAATGCATTTACCGTACTGCTTGGCTCATAACTAAGTGAGCTTACTTAGTGTGGCCAGATGCTTTCCGCTTACTATGACAGAAATATCATCTGAATATGCAGTAACTTTGGCAGGTTCTCTTTCCATTTTCTTTAGAATCCTGTTGACCACCAGCGAATGTAGTAATGACGATAATATGCCCCTTGCAGCGTACTCTCTGTTAACCGGTTTGGTAGTCTCACTGTGCCGAAACACTTCTGCAGTTCAGCATATTGCTTAAATAATTTGAAATTAATAGATGAGCCCCTAACATCGTCAGTTCGTCTAAAATAGCAATTATATCTAATAAAACTGATAATTTTTTGCTGTTTGTTTTTAAATTAAGGGCCGAATTCACAGTGCTTAGTTAAACCATTGTTAACTTAACCACCAACAAGAGTTTAATTATGAATTTATATTCAGAGTCACATAGTTAACTATGGAAATTCGTATCGCCTGAAAATATACAAATTCTTAAAATTAATACTTTACTATTCAAATTTGAAATTCGTTCCACAAAAAAAAAAAAATTTATTTCACAAGAGTTTAACTATGGGGGCATGCTGGTTTAAACTTTTGTTAACTGAGCGTAGTGAATATGAAAATCAATAGTTTAACTCTTATCAATGGTTAACTACGCACTGTGAATTTGGCCCTAAAAAAAGGAAATTATGAATTTTTTATATTCAAATCATCCCATTTTTTTAACTGCGACAGTCTTGAGTTAATTTTACTCTTTTTGATCATATAATCTCGCGTGATTCGAATTCTGAGCCGCATTTGACAAGAACTTTTCTATTAAAGAATAAGAATTTTTCCATTAAAAACTAAGTGGCAAAATTGACATCGCACTAGGTTTCAAGTTCGAATTGTCTGTCTATCGTGTAGCACATACCTATACTAATGTATGTAAGTATGTACCTACGTGCGTCTCTATCATCCATTGTCCCCAATGTGTGAGCAATAAAAACAAAAATCATGGAATTCAAACTTTTGTCTGCACCACAGCAGACTTAGCGGTGGCGGCAAAACATTGTATCCGTATGTATTTATGTACATACATACAAACATACATATGTACTTGCTTTCTTTATGCGGTAATTACTGCTTTGTCACTTTTGTTGTGATTTTCTGCCAATTCCACGCATTCTGATGTTTAACTGAAAAGTGAAATGAGCGTAAGAGGAAAGCCTATTTAACGCTTATTAACTGTGTCGTAGTGGTAAGGCAAAAGTACAATTTTCATAGATGAAATCTCGTTTTTTATCTTAATTTGTGGTTTTACGCTACGAGAGCTCACTTTGCACTGCTGTGCTGAAATATTTATGTTAGGGTGCATCACTCTCAAAATCGGGCACAAAACAAAATCGGTACCGCTTTTTCCATCGGAATTATAAAATCTCTTACATATATTTCGAGTCTGCCGCCAAAAAATATTTCAGAAAAATATTAAGAGTTAAGTGAACTGGAAAATACATATAGTGCTTATCATAACATTGCGACACTCACATATTGACAAGAATAGACCATTTATTATTTGTTTATAAAACTATAGTATTTTATTACAAAAAAAAACATAAATTTACATTTTTTTATTTATTTTTATTTTTTTTTTGAAGGTGTTGCTCGTTGAACTTACTTGTATGGAAGAAAATGACTCACATCGTCAACAAAAAAAAAAATCCAAAAACTTGTACTTTATTATACTAAAATTGAATGGGCTACAAAACTGCATACTCAAAATATTTCTGAAAAAATCTTATTAAAAAGTTCGAAATTTTTACGAAAGTTTGTTGATTTTTTTATAACTTTTATGATAGGCTAGTCCGATCTAATTATCGCTAGTACAAATAAAACAAATTTATTCCACTATTCTGATTTGATTTACTTTTTTAATGTTACAAAAATCTCGAATCGAAAAATCGATTTTGTTAAAGCATACACAACTTTTTAAATATTTTAAATTCATATATAACTTTTTAAATAAATAATTAAAATTAAAAAAATATTAGGATAAATGGCAAATCTTGTCAATATATGAGTGCTGTAAAGTTATGATAAGCAGTATGGCTGCAAATAAATAAAATCAGTTTTTAAAAATGTTTATTATTTTTTTTTTTTCATATAAAACTCTTCAGATGATAGGCCTTTTTAAGCTTAGGTCTGCATAAGAATATTTGAAAATCAAAAGGTCAAGCTCACGTAGACCTTAATACATATTATGTTCCGAAATATTTTGGCGGTAATCTTAAAATATAATCGATTTTATAATTCCGATTGAAAAATCGCAACTTTTTTTGGTGAGGCGCCCTAATGTATATGCTTGCTTGCTTTTTCTTTGTAATCTGGTGAATTAGCTTTGCAGCAAATACCATAAATTACTCATTAAATGTTTCTTTGAAGCTATACGTAATTGTAATACAAAGTTGCTTGCTTCCATCGGCTTCGTTGCTTTTTGAAATGCTAATCGGCAGCGTTGGATAACTTTTGTGCTTCATGCTAAGGCAGATGCTAAGCTGGCGACTACATACAGCTAACTTCATTAAAGTAAAAAGTATGTGCCGTTGCTTTCTCTTGAAAAGCCGAGCTCATAAATCCTTGCTCTTCAATTCAACTTAGCCTAATCAAAATTGTAAATTGTAATTGTAGGTAAGATCGCCAAGAAAAAAATATCCCGGGATAAAAACACTTTCCTGGTATTTCAAGTCACATATGGGTCACACTGCACATGTAAAGTGTTAAAATGCATTGAAATTCTTGCAAAGCGGCACCGCAGGCAAGCGGCATATGTGCATATATATGTATGTATATAAGTTTGCATTCATCTGGCAGTGAATTGCTTGCGTTATGTTTTCTTTAAGTTTCATACAATGTCTTATACAATTTGTTGCACTGCTTTGCAGCTGCGGCAAAGTTGCTTTGGGCGTTTATCTATAACCGGGCATATTGCCAACTGATAGATAGTGGTTGGAGTGCGTAGCAAGAACATACTGTTGCACTTTTTTCTGTTGCTGTGCCACTAACTGCGCCTGTTAACATCCCTACTGCATGCATTGCATATTTCAGAAGCCGAAAGCTATTCCTGCGAAAGACGAGCCATATTTTACATACCTGGCAGGCAGCTTCGTTATTCTTGCCCCCGCCCCCCCTCCCACTACAAAACAACGCCAAAGCAAAGATCACCTTGTGTGCATAAGTATTCTGCAATACCTCGAAATCGATTTGGCCAGTAAAAGTTGATTTTTTTTTTCGAACTCCCTTATTTATACAAACGCAATTTTTTTGTAAGCTACGAGGCAAAGGTTAGGTTACACTGGCCAGCTGATGCGCCTTACATAGACCCATTGGTCCTTTGTAGTGCCAGATGGAGGTCCGTGTTACTGCGATCTAAAGTAGTCGTCAACGCTTTTTGCGAATTTTCAAGAGAGCCTTAATATCCAGTTTTGAAGCCTCCTCTAGTCCTTTGAACTGCGAAGCTCCGAGATATGTAAGACGAGTTCTAGCTAAGGTCGGACAGATACAGAGAAGGTGTTCTAACGTCTCACTCATGCCTTCCTCCCTGCACTTCCTGCATGCGTCACTGTTACTAATGCTAGTCGGTTGTGGCCCGTCATTAGGCCAACAACTGTCCTGCAATCCCTGCGTGTCCGTGTAAGCAAGAAATGGGTGTTTCCCTTGCTGCTATTGTACATGATCTTGGTGGTTTTGCATGTCGCAAAAGCGTTCCATCTCACCCGGATCCGGCACTCAGCTCTTTCGGAAATTTCATTATAGATCGTTTTTAGCGACTTTTGTATTTCCTGTACTGGTTCGCTAGCAAGACGGATGGCACTTTTGGCTAATTTCATCAGCTATTTCGTTGCCTAAAATGCCCTTGTGGCCTGGAACCCAGTATATATGCAGCCGTTTACCCTCGGCCACCCTGTCTACTGCTTCCCTGCTTCTAAGAACAAGGCAAAACCTTCACATAAAAAGTTTCGTTTGGTCATAAAAACGTGCTCCGGAAAAATTTTTCAAAATCGGATTACTGAAAGACGTGCCTCAAGCGCCCTAAAAGCATAAACAGACGGCGGCGTTAATCAAATTACAATTACGCTGTAATTGTGGCAGAACAAAGTAAAAAAAATTCTATGAGAGAGAGAATGGTAAACAAAGTGCACTCGCAAATACAAATGCAAGTGGCATGGAAGCAAAATGTACCCTACAAGACAGCTGAGTATCATATGAGTGATCCTGTAGTCATTATCACTAATTACAAAAGTGCTTATCAAAGTATTCATTTTTGTTCAAGCCATGGCAAAAAATATAGTACTTTCCCCTCAATGTTGTCATCAGAAAGTCCTCAGTACTAATAGTCAAACTAATCATTTATGCCATACTACAAAAACAAAAGTGTAAATGTGTTGCAATTTTTACCTAAAGTGTTCAGCAATACCTCTTAGGGTAAGCAGGTTTTTGTATGTATTTTCTGAGGAGTATACGCAACTATGTATTAATGAATTCATATTTATCGGCGGAGTATGTATTTGAGAAGATGATCAAATGAGACAACTCCATAAGAGAGCATAATACTACTCTCACATTACTAAACAAAGTATATATTGTTTGATTTTAGAGAGTGAGAGATGAGGCTTCAATAAAGACTCCGAAAGCAAATAGCAAAAACATTGAAGGTACTTTGACTTACTTAAGCGACTGTAGCGCAAAACAAGAAGAAGAATATTTCAAATGTATTTAAAAATAGCAACGAAAATTAATAAAATGTAAAATCTGCAACAAAATACACCTCGAATGCGTTATGGAACATGTAACTAATAATATTTGCGTCTTTAATTTTCGAAACAAAAAAAAAAACAACAATACAACAAGCTTATACAATTTGCAAGGGACGAGTTTAGCCCGATTTTTGAATTTCTACCAGATTGTATTAGATTTTTTCGTGCGTAGTGCAAAAAAGTAGCAATTTTAAAGATAATCGATTCTCCTGTTCCAGTTAATAGATGCCACGTTATAAGAACTACACACAACAAAAAATTTCACACAAAAATTTTAAATGCTATAAAAAATTTCACCAAAATTGATTTTTTTTTTAGTTTTTAGAAAAATTTTGGGTATGCAGTTTTATAGATCCTTAAATTACAAAAAAACAATTTAAATGTTATAAAAAAAATTCACAATATTAAATTTTTTATTAAAAAAAAAATGGGTATGTAGTTTTATAGGTCCTTAAATTTTTGTGTAATAAAGTTGGAAGTGGCTTAGAGTTCCCGTTGATTTTTAATAACAAATGAAAAGACTATAAACAACACGAAACAAAGAGAACGGTTCTAGTTCGCATTAAGCATTTATTTAAAATCATCAAATTGGTTCAAAATGAAGACTTCAGTGAATTATAGACAGTTTTTAAACACTGCGCATGAATTGTCCCTGTTGGCAATGTTCAAAACTTACTAGTATTTCCTAGTATATTTTTCTAGGTAAATTAAGTATTTTCTACAGGTCTTTTGAAATTTCCTGCATAAATTGAAAGTTCTACATATCGTCGTTTAAAGTGCGAAACTGCTCTTGGCTTAATCCTTATCCATTCGTCCTGAAATATATCTACTAGTCAGAAATGTGTTTACTTTATAAAAAAGAGAACTATTTTGAAATATAAGTGTTTTACTCTCTAGAAAATAAATTATGCAAGCTCACATACGCGGTTTTGCATTTTGTTGATACGCGGTTTTATACTTTAAACGACGATATGTATGTATTCGAAAAAATTGGCTATTAATTTAATAGTTTAATTAAATGAGACTTGCATTTGGACCACCCTGTAAACATGAAAATAGGAGTACATACAGTCACCCAGAAGCACTCTCAAACTGCGCCACACACACAGACGCATATATACATATGTACATGCATACATATCACTCAATCACGTATCATTATTAATTAATTTATCTTTTTTGCAGTGCTATTTACGTTTTTTTTTCTTATTTTTCTCTTTATCTTTGCCAGACCTTTTAAATAGGGAATAGTATTTGTTTCAAAATAATTTTATGTATACACTACAAAGTACTTTTTCAGCGGTAGTTTATTGTTTTTAATTACTTACAAATACCCAATTGGTGAGAAAAAACATTATACAGTATTTGATGGCCAAATTGTTGGCTGGTGGCTGCTTGTGGTTTCTTTTTTTTATGGCAACCAAATTTCGTTTATTACGGTGTTAATTGCGCGCTCGATACAAGTGCGGGCAAATGTTTGCACATCATAAAGGTAGGTGCGCTGAAAATGAGTAAGCAATCGAACTGTGCGAACACGAAGTGGGTGAATAAGAAATTAGTAAAAAATTTTAAAAGTGTTTTCCGTTCAAAAAATTCGACTTAGAAATAATAGAAAACAGCTACTTCTAGAAAAACTCGCATCGCGCACTTGCACCGATGGCAAACTAAAAACGACGCGCGACAATCGCGATTTTATGGAATAGAGATTAATACCCAACAACAGGAGAACACATATGCTAAAGTATATTTACAAATAGTCGCGAAAAAATACAAATAACAGCTAAAAACAAAATGCAATTCATGTGAGCGCTGTTGAGAGCGGCTGAGCAAATATGGAGGTGACAAAATTGATTTGTGCCTTTCCATGTGATCGATGCGTTCGTTTGAGCGGTGAAGTCAGCATATGATTATTAGCGCCTGCGAGCAGTGAGCGTTAATATTGGAACTGCAAGTGTATCAGTTGGTTGCTCATTACGCTAACGATACACAATAACTTCAAAGCGAATAAGAGTAGTACTTACGGTGGCGAGAATGTACATAAATAGGGAAAAGATATTTCAGCAGTTTTTTTACTTTTCTTCGTTTAAAAAATGTTCACTATTTTTTATGAAAATACAGCTTACTATCCACAATAAAAAATGTAAATAAAAACTTTAAACTTTGTAGAACATTTATAAAAGTTAGACAACTTTAAAAAAAAATTTTGTTCAGAACTTTAACCTTTTTTAATCCGATTTTTTAGAATGTAGCTTTGCAAGTTTGAAGTCGCTAAGACTTACCGTTGATATTTGGTAATTTTTGGTTTGCGCCATACAAAGTACAAATTTTTTGTATGGAGTAAATGGGCAACACTTTCTACAAAAGATAGCCAAAAGTCCTATTTAAAATTTTCACATTATTATACTAAAACAAAATGGGTTTCAAAACTGCTTACTCAGAATGTTTCTAAGAAATCCAATTAAAAAGCTCAAAGTTTTGATGAAGCTTTGTCGAATTTTTACAAATTTTTATACAAAGTTTGAAATTCTGACTTACATGGTTTTTGTTATATAGAGAGCAACACTTTCATAAAAAAAAAATACCAAATATCAAATAATCGAAAGGGAAATAGAAAAAGAATGCTAAAATATCTCTTCTCTATTTATATTTTTGCCACAGTACATTAAACTGCAATGAGTACAGACCGCGAGAGGGAAACTCTCTTATTCGGCTGGTTAGCATTGTGTTTTACCGGCGTCTAATCACTCTCAACTACACATAGCTAATGATAATAAATAATTGACTAATTAAATTTTTTTTTTTACTAATTTCACAATATTGCTTATGACGCAGCCATGTGTTGGCCTTGTTGTTTTCATCGTTAGTATCAGTGGGGCTATTCTCAGACAAGTTAGCGAAAAATATCGTTTTACTATCTCAACCTTGCACCATTCATAACAGCCACTTGCGTTAGCGATGCGAAAATTGTCGCAAACCCGTTTGAGAATACCCCCACAGGTCTGTAAAATTATCAACTGCCAAAGAAATATTGACAAGCTCAGGCAGCGGACTATTTCAATAATATTATGCCAGAGGTGTTTTAGGTGAGCTGGTGGTGGAAGGCATGAAGAATGGTCGCTTGTCTCTACAATTTTTTATAAGCATTTCATATTTATTTGATAAGGACGGAATCGAATCTATCGAAATTTCGCCAGTTTGAATTTTTGAAATCTAACGTCAGGTTCATGATCAGCTACCCAAAATATCTAGGATAACAAGTTTCAAGCCAATTCAATTGCTTTTCAAAATATTGTTCACCATATTGGATCCACGATTTTGAATGTTTTAAATTTAACTTTAAGTTCGTGATCATCAGCCCCAAACACGCCGGGTTGCAAGTGTTAAGCCATTCCGATAAGTATTCGAGTTTTAGGCACTTTTGATCGTTTACTGGCCCATAGTACTTCACCACAGCACTTCCCCTCATGGGTTTCCTCTACTCGCACTTCTTTATCGGTCTCTGTTGCGACATTTCTGTCACATAGTAAGCGATAGATACAACGGTAAAGTGGGATTTCAACGACTCAGCGCCACGCAATTAAACGCTTATCGATGTGAAAGAAGCAGTGCTGCCAAGTTTTGAATTAGAAAAAGTACCAAAACCTAAAAAAAAAAATCTCGAGTTTTTCCTCGATAAAAACACAAAATCTTTATTGGAGTAGTTAATGGATTTTGTATGCACACCAAATTTTATTGCAGGGATGCCCATTCAAATTAATAAAAATCAATGTTTCGTGCGCGACGGAGAATTCAAATATTTTTGTCCCAGCGACGTTAAGATTCTTGTCCCTGCTTAAATGTAAGCAAAATTTATTAATTTTCCCTGACTGTTTAAATGTTAAATTTTTCTTCGTTTTCCTTAATTTTTTTCTACAATTCCTATCAAACGAAAACCAAAACAAGAAATTCAGTTTCATGAACTATGTGATAGTTTAAATCTACACTGCAATCTCTTATTATCTTGTGAACTAAACTCTTGAAATATGACGAAATTTGATTTCCCTTTTTAATGTATCTTATTTGAGCATATTATCTACTGTCGCATAGTGGGAAAAATATTTTTGTGTCAAACAAGCTGTCTACTCTTCAAATCCCATCCAATTTCGATTATTTTCCCTCTGCGAGACTGGGTTCTATAACATAATGCACAACTTTAAAAATATATGCATATTCGCAACGGCTATCGCAGTCGCGGGATTACCAAAGGGGTAACACCCAGGATAAATTTCTGGACCGACCAACATCCAAAAAACGTATTTTTAATAGTATATCGCGACTCTAGCGCCACCTATTCAAGGATTTTGTACATTTTCACACTATGTAGCACTTTTTTGTGTGCCTCACAAATAAAAATACAAAATACAAAAAGTACAAAAAAACCAAATCAAGAACAATAAAAACACTTAAACTTTAACGCCAGCAATGTTATCCCTAGCATATGTTATGTGGTGAGTTTTTGCAAACCCGTTTCGTATACATATATGCGTACGATTTTTTTTTGTCGAGACCAGATACCTTAGCAATACACCTTAGAATGTTTATAAAAAATTTGGAGGCAACTAATAACAAGGAGAAAATTATCAATTCACGTGTTGAGAGATTATGCATATGCATGTATGTATATCTAGAACTTGTATTAAATACTCTCATCTGCAATTTTCATTAAAACGAATTTCATTTATAAAAATCCAGCAGGCTCTAAGCTGTCATCCATGGTGATAGTATTAAGACGATAGGTGAACATTAGGTTGTATCACGTTCAAAGCAAACAAAAAAAGTTTGCCGTACACCCCTAAGTCTAAAGTGTTTTTGCAAGGCAATGTCAGAAAAAAAGTCGTCAATTTCGAAATAACCTTTGTTTGCTGGAACCTAGGACGCTTTTTAGGCGCCTACATTTGGCAATAAATTTTCTCGTCTTAATAGTTCTACTGGAATAATCAAAAAACCGTCGGTTCGAAGCCTACTGAAAGAAGTCTGATGAGGAAATGTGGTGATTTCCGAAATAGCTATTACTTCTACCATTTTTTCAAATTACTGTTGCTTTTCCACAATAAATTTTCATTAAAAAAACGGCCTCGAGCTCAATAAAAATTGTTGAATTAATTTTTAATTAAAAAAATATAAGATCTAAAACCAAAATGAAAACTAAGTTGAAAAAATTAAACTAGGAAAAAATAAAACACGTGCCTTAAAATTTAATGATATTGAAAAATACACAATTTTTTTAACAATAAAAAAGTTGCGAAATTGTCTTGCAAAAGTACTTTAGGCTAAGGGGTGTACGGTGAACTTATTTCCAGGTACTGTAATTAATAGAGCAAACCAGCCAGCAATATAGACAACACAGTGACCTTTCTGAACTCCATAAGCAAGTGTATGGAGTTCTGCCAGCGTTGGGAATGGCTGTTTTAAAGCGATAGTTTAATGTTTATTTCGTACCTATGGAAGCACCAGTGCATACTTGCTTGCGAACATTAGGGCTATTAGGAAGTCTTTTAGTTGGTACAGCTTATTTAAAAAAGCTTTAAAAAAGCCCTGCCTTTAAAAATGTTTTTAGAAGCTATCTGCGAATTGCTGAACTACAGCAAAAACAGTTTGAAAAAAATCAAAAATCTTCACAAAGTTGTGAAGAGTAAATATTTACCTATATTAGCACAATAGTATTTACTTTAGGATAAAATATACAAATATCAAGAATGACTATACAATAATAAATATACATCACATTACAATAAGTATTATTAATATATATGTATTTGTAGATATACCATATCGACAAATAAACAAATCTCGCATTCTATTTTCGGCAAACAATTTAGCAGAAATATTTACTTAACTCATAAATGGTATTTTCTTATTTTATGCGTATTTAGTTATATTCTTATTCTACAATATGTGTGCTAAGTACTGGCTATTCAAAGCAATATGTACATATGTATGTATCTTCGTGCGTTCATATGTACAGTCAGTCATACATATGTACACCTAAGCATGTACATTTGTGAATTCGGCTTCGGTCAGTGGTCATAGATTATATATACATACGTATTTCGTACACAATGCCACACGTTTATTTGTCAGGCGGTACAATATAAGTAGTATACAAACATAAAAATTTCACAAACTTTCAATAGCCAATTTGCGGTATTTTCAGGCTTTGCACAGTCGCATGCCTTTTATTCCATTCTTGTTATAACGACCTTTATTGTTGTGAGTTTTCATACTATATATATTTACAAAGGTTCTTTTCGCCTAATAACTATACTTACATATACTGCATAGAGTGTAGTCACATTGAGGCAAACATGTTTCTTCCACATGGATCCAAGTTTGCCGCTCGCCTCCTTGGCATTTTTGCATCTTATTAAACTTTTAAACCACTACAGATAACAGGTATAGATTTGAGACAACATACATACATATGTAGGTTGGTTTACAATATATGTATTATGTGAATGTAACTATATATGAACTATATTTTATGCTAATCATAATGCTTGTAACCACGCAAATAAGTGTATAAATACATATGTATGAACTCAAAGGAACATAAGATAACTTAACAAGAAAATTTTTGTTTAATTGATAAATTATTTTGTACTTACTATTTAGCATTTATTTAGCATAAAAACCAACGCTAATTAAAGCTAAGCCATACTAAAACCAATATTTATAGCAATACCAAATTGTAAATCTGGTAGTAGATGTCACATTTACTACTCTTTCTACTACATAACTACTATACATAGCGGTACTATTTCAAGTAAGTACTACCACTCAGTTGTCATACATATATTTATAGCGCCTAAATAGCCTAAAAGTAGTCAACACTCAAATTGACAAGTCAGCTTATTTGAAGTGTCACTCATTACTCTAATCAATGGTTGTGGTGTTTAGCCATAAATCACTACTCAATTGAATGTTAATCAATCAATGTGTAGAGAGAGGTAACAAAAAGTGTAGTAGAGAGAGATAGTAGTTAAGAATAAAAGCAGTTTGGTAATTAGTCCAGTAGCAAGTGAGTAATTTTCGGTAGGTGTTGCAAGTTTGTGTG
Organism: Rhagoletis pomonella; assembly: GCF_013731165.1. Classification (NCBI taxonomy): domain Eukaryota; kingdom Metazoa; phylum Arthropoda; class Insecta; order Diptera; family Tephritidae; genus Rhagoletis; species Rhagoletis pomonella. The sequence continues at coordinate 10,699 of NW_023460595.1, read as the reverse complement.
CGAATGTTACTCAATTGAATGAGTGTTAGCAGCAATGTGAACGTTCAAAAACTATGTATGTAAGTGATATGTGTGTAGTATGTGTGGGTGAGTGGCTGGTGAAGAGTATTTATTAAATTGGAGAGAAGTGTATGCAATTTCAGCTAACAAGTTTAGCGAATAGTAAATGATGGTCAACATAGTGTGAAGCATACAAAAGAAATATGTAGTATATGGTGATATGAAAACTGTGAATTATGATGCAAGGGCATACTAAAGTTTTCATTTTCTGATCTAATGATTTTAATAAAACATCTATAAATTGTGAATGACGTACTTTCTCATTTAAAATTATCTTATAAATTTAATGAAATTTCGCAGAAAAATGTGCCTGAGCATTTCATTAAACTATGTTTTCACTAAAGAGTAAAATACTAACTTTCGTCCCAATTATTTCACTTAAAGTCGTTCAAAAAATTGGAGTGCGATATTTTAACCAGTTTTGGCTATTTTTTTATTTAATGTTTACTATTTTTGACGTAGAATACGTCTTACCTTAAGGTATGGGGGCTATGTTCAAATGTTGTAGTTGTAATTTTTAGAGCTTCACAAAAACGCTTATTGCACGAGAACTAATACAGCGATTTCAAAGAAAAGTGTGGCGTTTCAAAGATAAAATTCCAAACCTGTCGACAGATTCATTTTTGTAAATAACCAATTCGGTTTCTGTCGTAAAAACAACGGTAAACATTGCCTTATTTTGGGGTAAATTTTGAGCCTTTAAAGTGCTCTAGCACCTTATTGTTGGCATATATAACTTTCATTTTCGGGATATAGGTTCTTTGGAGCAGTAGAAATATTATCGGGTACAAATTTTATATAAATTTAACAAATATTGAGCATTTTAAGGCAAAAAATTGTTGAAAAAATTTGCAAATTTTTTTCATTACCAAAATGCTCGAAAACCGCTCGAATGATTTTGTTTTTGTTTTCTTTAATCAAAAATTCAAGAGTTTTCCTTTCGTTTGGTATATGGGAAGTATTGGTTGATATCTTCTATATATGTTTATTTTATTCAAATATATGGGCATAAATGATTTTCCATACAAAATCACCTCGTCATCATTTTGCAAACACGTGCATATGTTGGAAGTGTGGGAAGGAGACAAAAAGTATGTATGTGTCCGTAAGTACATATTTCGGGGTTTATCGGTATAATAATCGATACTTCGTCGGTTTTATTACCGATGTTTTTATCGATTTTGCTATCGAAATTTTTATCGATAATGTTATTGATTTTGCTATCGATATTTTCGGAACTTATCGATATAATGATCGGTATTTTTTCGATTTTGTTATCGATATTTTTTCTCGATTTTGTTATAGATATTTTGTTGACTTTGTTGTCGATTTTGTTATCGACACTGTAATCGATTTTATGATAGATTATTTATCGATTTTGTTATCGATATTTTTATCGATTTTGTTATCGATTTTATTACCGATATTTTTATAGATTTTGTTGTCGGTATTTTAATCGATTTTGTAATCGATATTTTTACCGCTTTTGTCATCGATATTTTTATTGATTTTGTTTACGATTTAGCTATCGATATTATTATTGCTTTCGTTATCGATATTTTCATCGAATTTGTTATCGATATTGTTATTGGTTTTGCTATCGATATTTTCGGAACTTACCGATATAATGATCGATACTTTTATCGATTTTGTTATCGATATTTTTTATCGATTTTGTTATCGATTGTGTAATCGATTTTGCTATCGATTTTGTCATCGATACTTTTATCGGTTTTGTTACCGATATTTTTATCGATTTTGCTATCGATATTGTTATAGATTTTTTTATAGGCTTTATATTCGATATTTTTATTGATGTTGCTATCGATATTGGTATCGATATTTTTATGGATTTTGTTATGGATTTTGTTATCGACTTTATAATCGATTTTGTTATCGACTTTGTTATCGATTTTGTAATCGATATTTTGATAGATTTTGTAATCGATTTTGTAATCAGTATTGTTATCGATTTTGCTATCGATTTTGCTTTCGATATTTTTTCGATTTTGATATCAATATTTTCATCGATTTCTTTATCGATGTTTTTATCGATTTTGCTACCGATATTATTATCGCTTTTGTTATCGATATTTTTTGCTTAGTGTGTGCTTTTGTTTTTTTACTTGGATATGCTCTTAACCATACCACGTATTCTACGTTTAAATTTAGCGGCTGTATCTCCGATACAGCCTGCAGGCCAAGACGAAGGCGCTGGACTGTTCCTTTTTTTTGTTTTTTTTTTTTGTGCAAAGATCCAGCAGGCTGTACAAAGACCCCATATACATAAATCCGCATTTCCAACTTTGTACACAAATTACAAAAATTCGACAAATGCGCACCAAAATTTCAAACTTTTTATTCAGAATTGATTAATTAGTATGCAGTTGTATACCCCAATAAATTTTAGTTTCAGGTTAGTCAAAAGTCCTGTCGATCTTTGAGATTTATTTTTTTTTTATGGAAATAGAAAATTGCCAAAAATCAACGACATTTTTTCGCAGCTTTAAACCTGCACTTTGTTATACTAAAATTTAATGGGCTACAAAACTGCATAGATATCAAAATTTGTCCACAAATTCTGTTTAAAAAGGTTGACATTTCAGTGAAACTCTGCAGGAGTTTAAAAATTTTTCACAAAGTTCGAAATTTGAATTTATGTGGTATTTGTTGCATGACCAGTAAGGAAGCACTTCAAAGGGTGCAAAGAACTGCGATGCTATGCATCTGTGAGGCTCGCGCATAACTCCATCGAAGGCAATGTACGGGTTGCTCAGTATGTGGCCAATTGAAATTGTTGGAAAACAATCAGCGGGATGTGCCGCCTTGAGGCTGAGGGAACTACCAGACAGGAGAGACACTCAGGATGGCCACCCCGCAATCTTAAAGAACATAAACCGGAAACGGATTACTGTGCACCAAATCTGAACTTGACAAAGAGGTATAGGATTTCCTCACAGCGCTCGACTCCGTTATATGCAGTTTAAAACCGTAGCGGACTGTCGCAGATCTCTAAACGAGATGGCTTAGTAGTCTGCTCTTCACTTGATATGGATACCAGGCAATTAAAGGGCAGACGAACTTGCAATAGAGGGCACATTCGCGTCACTTTCGCAGACCTGGAAAGGTTAAAACATGCCGCTCGCTACCTTCAAGCTCATTATAAGGGAGCTATCTCTTAAACTAGCCAGGTACAGGTGAGCTCCTCTCACCGCTTGCAACAATACGAAGCTAACGTGGAACTAAGGGCCTATGTATGCTAGTGGGGTCGCTGGCAGCCACTTCAACCTAACCTTACCATAATGAGTTAGGCCTATAGAAAATAGAAATTGTCAAAACTGATCAAAACATTGCACTACTATTATTTCGTAGAGAACTTGTAAATCAATTGTGTTCACACTTTTCAATATGATTTCATAGATATTTAAGTAGCACGTGTGTTAGCCACTTAGCTATAAGTCACCTGAAGACTGAATCCAGCAGTGGAGTTCGGACAATCGCTGCGCTAAATTTGCGTCAAAAATTGCTCTAAATGAAAATCGCATCTCAACGACAGTTTTTTTTTTCAAGGCGAAATTAGGTGATCTCGATACTAAAATCTTAGATTTGCAATCTTGAAGTCTTCAAAACTAGTTTAAGTATTTCCGACGTACCTTCTGTGATATCTTTGACTATCACTTTGTGGTTTGTACTTGATTTCACAATAAAAAATGGTGGCATACCTTTAGACACTTTCCTCAGCAACGATGCAAAAATTAAATAGCACATAATCTTTTAAACTGCATGCGGATTTTGTTGAAATTTTAGTGAAATCCCAGAGATCTAAATGAAGAAAACATATGGGAATTACTCTTGGATTTTGAAAGATTTCGCGAAATCTGAAATTTCAATTATGCGGGAGTGTACTACATGAATGTGCGCGAAATTAAGATAGCGTGAACATAGCTTTAAAATTTTGGCACACATATGTACGTACTTGAGTGTACATATAGAAATATAAATTTTTAATAATTTGTTACTCAAGTCGGTACTTTTGCGAATTTTCGATGGAATTTGAAGATCAGTGATCAGAAATAAAACTCGTAGTATGCCGATTAACTATATGGAACTCTAAATAATAAAAAAATCTATGAATTTAAAAGACGAAATTCTATTGATACATAGAAACTTAAGATTCGCCTGTGAGCGCTGTTCGATAAGCGTTCTTAAGAAGAAAAAACTGTTTAGTTACGATCAAATAAGTGCTTAAGTTATTTTTTAGTTGAAAATAGAGCAATTGCCTTTAAGGTTTATAGATATGGACTGTTTCAATTGTACACAATTTTTTTGGTTTATAAATTCGACACCTCCAAGTCGCGTTAGACTTACTCAGACTTAGCACAGTATGGTTTGGGGGCGCCGAATTATCCTTTAAAAGATTTATTACCTTCTCAATATGCATTTATAAATATATATATATATTTTTTTCATTATAAAAAAACTTCTGAGATAGTAAGTTTATAATAAAATAAATGCTCTAAAAAGAATTTATTATTTTTTCTAAAGTGGCCTCACAGGCGAAAATTAGTATTAAATGATAAAAAAAAAATAATTAGTATTATGGGGTTAAGGTTGAGAAATGTGCCGAATACAGTTTTACTAATAAGCTAATTGGAAAGTGAGACATTTCTCAACCAAAATGTTTGATACAATGTTCAATACATACGAATCTGGCCATACGTAGCTGGACTATCCCTTTCTTAAGAAGATTATTGAATTTTTCTCTATTCATAAAAACTGTGATGAGTAAGTTGAGTGGGCTCCTTTGGCGATGAGCCATTCAGATTCTATAGGATCATTCTAGGAATCGAAGTCAATGCCTGATGAGAAATTCACATTACTGTTTCCTGTGCTTCGCTACATCAAATGCGCTACAACTCAATAGTAGCTGGTAAGAAAGCCTGTGGCTATGTCGTCAATGTCGTTTCTGCACATACTAAGAATTTTTCTCGCATCTTTAAGCTAATATTTTTAGATTGAATATTTTCTTGTGACTGTTAATTTCAAAGTTCGTTCGCTAATGTTGAGTTGTATTTTTTAAAACTACCTATTCGAGCCATGCTTAGTAGAAGCTTAATTGCCAAGGTGGAAGCTACTCGCAAAGCCCGACGATATCTACGCTGGCGAATCTTTCTTGAGTTTGGACTGGATGAATGCCCCCTCGCTCTTCTTATTCGTTCAGAAAGGAGTTTGTGGTCTAATTAGAATGGGCTTGGAATTGGTTTTACGCATCCAGATTTCCAGATTCGATTTGATGTCGCCGTCTCAGCGCAGCAATTGTCGGCAATTCGGGGTTTAGACTTTTTGTACAGCTCTTTCTACACAGTTGAGAGTTCCATGGGCGCTTATCATACAGAGTTGCACTAAGATATTTAACTAATTTAGAGTAGTGTATCTTGACTACATTGCCAAAATGGGACAGGTTGTCCTTTTTCAGAGGGAAAATAATGATTTTAAAAAAATTAGCTCTAAGGTTGGAAATTCTTTTCGGTCTGGCAGTGGCTAAACCGGCAATGGCATCAACATAGCCGCGAGAGCATCAATGCCTTTCTCATTAAGTAGGCAGGGAAATATCTGCACTCTACTCTGGAGTGGCCTACGTTGACAATGTGGCATTGATAGCACAGGAAAAGGGTCTGGAAAAACGGTTTGAACTTATACAGAGTTACGTGAACTAGGTTGAAAATTGGGCTTTTAGTTGCAGGGTGGATGTGAACCATAGCAAAACGGTGTTTGTTCTTTATACTAGGAGATATAAGATATCGAATTGCCGCCTGTCGTCAATGGGCGGTTTTTCAATAGGGTCCTCTGGCAGCGTGAGGTAAATACTTGGGCTTGATCCTTGACAACAAGCTTTCCAGGAAACCTAACGTAGAGTAAAGAGTCAAGAAGGCTTTATATTGTTGCGGAGGTTCCTAATGCAAGAGCTAGTGTCCAGTTTTTAAATTAACAAAAATTATGTCCAATTTTCAAATTACGCAAAAATTATATTCAGTTTTTAAGCTATATCCAAATGTTATGCCAAATTTTTATTTATCAAAATTTGATGTCCAAATTTTTATTACAAGCATTCGTGTTATGTATGGCCAGTTTCGCACCATCAAATGAAGAGTACTCTACGCTTAAATATAATATGTAGTAGATTTGAAGATGAGTGCAAAAACAAATGGTTTGCTAGATGAGAAAATCAAATAGAGAAATTTAAGTTATCAAAAAAGTCGATCTGTGAGCTTATTTAGTTTACAAATTACAGAAATTAAGAAAATTTAAAAGTTGAAAGCTCTAAAGGAATACATACAGTAAAGTGTGTTGAGCCTTTTATGCTAAAACTATTTAGATACATGAAAAAAGTTATGTGAATGAGAAGTCAAAATGAGTAGTAGCATAGTCAGCCGTTCTGTTCTGTGTGTTGTGGCATAGTGCAATTTGAGTTTGGTTTTTTTTTGGTTATTTGTATACATATATATGGCTATTTTGTTGTTGTGGTTTTTTTAATCATCATTGCCAGCAAAGCAAAATATGCAAAAGTGTGTGAAATAAAACTAACTGATTGATAGGGAGGTTGGTTTTTCAAAAAAGGGGGGCATATAGAGATTTAATTTGTAGCAAACATTATAATAATAAGTAGCATACAAGTTGCCGCATATACATATGTATATTTCTAACTACGCAAATTTTACAACAATGCTTACCGGCTTTGCTTTTGGCTGCTGTTTTACTTGTCGCTTCTGCTTCAACATATTCCAACGCCAAAGCACTGAATATTGCGGAATTTTCGCAGCGACTTTTCGTGTTGACTAAAACGCTACGAGTATTGCAAAAATGCGAAACGAAACAAGTTTTGTAATGACTTAGGCAGCTGTTGTTGTTGTGGTTGCTTTTATTGCAGCTGTTGACTGGTCCAATGACGATAGTAGCAAGGATTTCGCTGTTATTTTTCCAACTTTTTTTTTCTTACAAGATACCAGTTCGATATGTGCTTTGTTGTAGTTGTAGTTATCCTTAAAAGTAGCTTGTTTGCATAGGAGTAGTTAAGTTAAAAGAGATTCGAGAATTTGTTTTGCTGATACACAGAAATGATCTGTGCCATATGAACAGCTTTCATTTGATTTCCTAAAATTGGATGCTTCTTCTTTACGTTGTGCTGTGCTTTCTTGGATTTGAATTGATTTTCCAATGTATTTCTTGCTTGCTGTGTTTTTTACGCTCTCAATATTTATGTTGCAGTTGACAGCAGGCGTATCAGTTGTTTTTTATGGCATGTCTGTTTGCAAGCTCTTTTCGACCGACGTCCAACAGAAAATGCCAACGAAAGCAAAATAAATGAAAAATGAGTTCAGAATTTGGCAATTTCACGCTGAATACGTCGAAATGGAATTAGGAAGTTAGCAAAAGGGAAGTGAAAAGGCCTTTGAGTAGGCCTAAAGATATTAGTTGGATAAGGCAGTGACACCGGTGCGTTTCGCATGGCAGCGTGGCACATTCGGAAAAAGGGATTTCATTGTATAAGTGAGGGGTAAATTTTCTGTTTTTTCCCTCTTTTTGCTGTTTTGCGATTTTTTTTTCTGCTCTATTTTGGGCAAGAACCAATTTAAATATTGATAACAACACCTGCTACGTTCATGTATTCGATGGATTTCCTCGGTAAACACTAATTGAAATTGTTAATTTTTTGTATTTTTTATTTTTTTGGCCACTGAAATGCATTTAAGCTCACAACCACTCAATTGTTTGTCGATGCGTTCGTACTTTTTCATTGCTCTGCATTTAATTAGATTTTACTCAAACGCAGCGTGGCATACATACTTGTGAACATTAGGGTGCACCACTCTCCACGAGAAAAACTTTAGCTCAATAAAATTGTTGATTAACTTTATTAAAAAAAATAAATAAATATTTCGAGATAATGAAAATTTTAATATTTTTCTGAAATATTTTTGAGGATGTTTTTAAGTATAATAAGTTTTATAATTCTGTTGTAATAACCGCGACTTTTTTGATGGGGCACCCTAATGTGCATATGTATGTAGACGGCTAGTTAAATTTACTTATGAGATATTATATAATTTTTAACATTTTCAATTCTTTTTAACAATCTGCAAATGGGAACGTATAAAACAAAAATTTTCTACCTTTTTCGTGTATATTAATTTCAACTAAATGAACGCTTGAAAGTAAAAGCTAGAGGTAAATTCCTGGGGCTTAATAAAGTGGATTTTTTGCAACTTAAAATTGGGCCAAACAATTTTGGCTGGACATAAATATATCTAGTGGGACATAAATTTTGTTGGACACAAATATATGTAGGTGGACATAAACTTGGTTGGTCATTAATTTGGTTGGACATAAAATTGGTTGGACATAAATTTGGGGCGACATAAATTTGGTTGGCCATAAATATGGTGGGACATAAATTTGGTGGTACAAAAATTTGGTTGGACATAAATTCGGCTGGATCAATTTTTCCTAGTCTTTCAGAAACTGGATATACATATGTACATTTGTGGTTATTACAAACTGACCATAAAATGTTGGCAATTTAAAAACTGAACAAATAAACTTGACACATGTATGTAAGTGGGTGCGCATAAGTTGGCGTTTCGATAAAAACAAAAAGTTGTGCCAATTTTTAAACAACGAAAATTTGTTGTCAATACGATCAGTAAATAGTGTATGCCCACTTTTAAAATGAGCAAAAATTTATGTCCACTTTATAATTAAAAAAAAATTATTTTAATTTTAATGCCAGTTTTTAAATTACCAAATATAAATTCTCAGAACTTAAAAGCTTCCATATGTATATCCAATGTGTGTATGTGTGTCCAGTAATTAAATAAAAAGAAAAATATGTCCGGTTCTTAAGTTAATGTAATGAACAGTTTTGCGAAACAGAAGTGCAAAATATAAATATGCCCGCATTTTAGTTTACCATGAAAATTTACCATAAAATAAAAATATGACCAATTTACAAATAATAATTTATGTTAAATTTCCAAGTGTCCATTTTTTTAAGGCTATAATTTTATGTCCACTTTTAAATGGCTAACAAATCAAAGCCATTTTTAAACTACAACAAATATACATCCAGTTCATGTATCACGACAAATTTATGTCCAGCTGTTTTACTTTCAAACGTTCAAATGTTACTCATACGCTGCGTAGCACTCAGTTATAAATAAGTATGTTGAGTATAAGTTTGTGTAATTCATTTATTGAGTATACATAGTTGTTTGCAGCCAGCCATCTTTAATATTTTTTTAACAGACAATTATAAATTTTTAATTTTCCAATATGTCTGTGGGCAATAAAATATGTTACTCATACGCTGCGTAGTATCTACGATAGGCAAGGTTAGTAAAAGTCACGTATCGAAAAGAGAAACACAGGACGATACAACTTTTTGTAAGAGTTAATTGACAATAATACGGGTTTTTCGGCAACGCACAGTTTACATCTTTTTTTAATATCTTTCACATGAAGGCATTACTTTTTTATGCACACTGTAAAAATTCACTTTTTGTATGCACGAATATCATAACAAGTACGTTTAAAAGGTCATTTGTTATTGAACAGAATCTTTTTGTTGAGTGGGGTTATTTTGGTTAAGTGAAGTCTTTATATGGCTCGTAAAATGTGGTTATATTATCTTTCTGAAATTGTTATTTTTCATATACGCACGAACACAGATGTAGACTTTTTATTATTATCATTATTTGTACATTTATAAAATACAATGAAATACCTTTTACCTGGCGGACAAACATTAGCAGTTAATGCCTTAACACTTTTGCTTCTCTCTTTCTTCTTTGTGTTATTGTTATCCTGCTTCTGCCACCTTCATTTACAATTGTTAAGGTTTATTTTTTATTTTATTTTATTTTTTAATGGGTTGTGGCATTAAAATGCCAGAATGCTGTTATTTATTTAATAGCTGTAAATACATACAGAAGACAAACAGCGTAAATATGTTTACCTTTTTCGGCTTTTTCAGTGAGACTGTACGCGAGTACTGATGATACACCTGCACATGATTCGATGTGAATTTTCCCAACATTTGTTTTGACGTTTGAGTTGCACGCTCCCCGGTTTACTGATTGAATGCACTGCGGGAAATGTGAATGTTCTGCAATGAAAATAAGAGGGAATTCCATTAAAATAAAAATTAAAAAAATAAAAGAAAAACTTTTGCGTATACGCCATGTAGAGCTACGCAATTAATAATCAATTTGAGTTGTATTGTAAAATGTTGTAATTTTAGGGAACATTCTTGTCGCTTACTTTAGTTTTATAATAAAGCACAAAGTTTCTGTAATTAATGTAACTGCAACAGTGATAAATTTTATTTTATGTATTGATTCAAATGCATGTTACGAAAATTCTTCGCCACCTATCCTTTAATTGCTATCGGTAATATTATTGATATATTCATCGGTTTGCATATATTTTCTAATTGTTATTGCTACATCTGCCGATGCTGTTGCATATTCCTTTAACAATATTTTATCGATATCAGTATATTATCGATATCCGGAATTATATCGATATCAATATTTTTATCGACATCAGTATTTTTATCGATATCAGTATTTTTATCGATATC